>NW_027365453.1:0-112683 GCF_046119375.1 Phyllobates terribilis
TCTCCGCATTGCAAGGTGCAATTCTGAAATTTTTGCTTTTTCCTGCTCCTCTTAGCATGATAAACAAGATTCAAAGAGAGTGAGATGCCAGCTCCTTTCATTCAGTCAGTAGCTTCAATCATTTCTGGACGTTTTTCAATGGCAAAAATCAATGAATATTGTAAATGCACAAACAGTAATTTCTCCGCATTGCAAGGTGCAATTCTGAAATTTTTTGCTTTTTCCTGCTCCTCTTAGCATGATAAAGAAGATTCAAAGAGAGTGAGATGCCAGCTCCTTTCATTCAGTCAGTAGCTTCAATCATTTCTGGACGTTTTCCTATGGCAAAAATCAATGAATATTGTAAATGCACAAACAGTAATTTCTCCGCATTGCAAGGTGCAATTCTGAAATTTTTTGCTTTTTCCTGCTCCTCTTAGCATGATAAACAAGATTCAAAGAGAGTGAGATGCCAGCTCCTTTCATTCAGTCAGTAGCTTCAATCATTTCTGGACGTTTTTCAATGGCAAAAATCAATGAATATTGTAAATGCACAAACAGTAATTTCTCCGCATTGCAAGGTGCAATTCTGAAATTTTTTGCTTTTTCCTGCTCCTCTTAGCATGATAAAGAAGATTCAAAGAGAGTGAGATGCCAGCTCCTTTCATTCAGTCAGTAGCTTCAATCATTTCTGGACATTTTTCAATGGCAAAAATCAATGAATATTGTAAATGCACAAACAGTAATTTCTCCGCATTGCAAGGTGCAATTCTGAAATTTTTTGCTTTTTCCTGCTCCTCTTAGCATGATAAAGAAGATTCAAAGAGAGTGAGATGCCAGCTCCTTTCATTCAGTCAGTAGCTTCAATCATTTCTGGACGTTTTTCAATGGCAAAAATCAATGAATATTGTAAATGCACAAACAGTAATTTCTCCGCATTGCAAGGTGCAATTCTGAAATTTTTTGCTTTTTCCTGCTCCTCTTAGCATGATAAAGAAGATTCAAAGAGAATGAGATGCCATCTCCTTTCATTCAGTCAGTAGCTTCAATCATTTCTGGTATATGAATAACATGATGTTTTTCAATGGCAAAAATCAATGAATATTGTAAATGCACAAACAGTAATTTCTCCGCATTGCAAGGTGCAATTCTGAAATTTTTTGCTTTTTCCTGCTCCTCTTAGCATGATAAAGAAGATTCAAAGAGAGTGAGATGCCAGCTCCTTTCATTCAGTCAGTAGCTTCAATCATTTCTGGACGTTTTTCAATGGCAAAAATCAATGAATATTGTAAATGCACAAACAGTAATTTCTCCGCATTGCAAGGTGCAATTCTGAAATTTTTTGCTTTTTCCTGCTCCTCTTAGCATGATAAACAAGATTCAAAGAGAGTGAGATGCCAGCTCCTTTCATTCAGTCAGTAGCTTCAATCATTTCTGGACGTTTTTCAATGGCAAAAATCAATGAATATTGTAAATGCACAAACAGTAATTTCTCCGCATTGCAAGGTGCAATTCTGAAATTTTTTGCTTTTTCCTGCTCCTCTTAGCATGATAAAAAAGATTCAAAGAGAGTGAGGTGCCAGCTCCTTTCATTCAGTCAGTAGCTTCAAACATTTCTGGTATATGAATAACATGATGTTTTTCAATGGCAAAAATCAATGAATATTGTAGATGCACAAACAGTAATTTCTCCGCATTGCAAGGTGCAATTCTGAAATTTTTTGCTTTTTCCTGCTCCTCTTAGCATGATAAAGAAGATTCAAAGAGAGTGAGATGCCAGCTCCTTTCATTCAGTCAGTAGCTTCAATCATTTCTGGACGTTTTTCAATGGCAAAAATCATTGAATATTGTAAATGCACAAACAGTAATTTCTCCGCATTGCAAGGTGCAATTCTGAAATTTTTTGCTTTTTCCTGCTCATCTTAGCATGATAAAGAAGATTCAAAGAGAGTGAGATGCCAGCTCCTTTCATTCAGTCAGTAGCTTCAATCATTTCTGGTATATGAATAACATGATGTTTTTCAATGGCAAAAATCAATGAATATTGTAAATGCACAAACAGTAATTTCTCCGCATTGCAAGGTGCAATTCTGAAATTTTTTGCTTTTTCCTGCTCCTCTTAGCATGATAAAGAAGATTCAAAGAGAATGAGATGCCAGCTCCTTTCATTCAGTCAGTAGCTTCAATCATTTCTGGACGTTTTTCAATGGCAAAAATCAATGAATATTGTAAATGCACAAACAGTAATTTCTCCGCATTGCAAGGTGCAATTCTGAAATTTTTTGCTTTTTCTGCTCCTCTTAGCATGATAAACAAGATTCAAAGAGAGTGAGATGCCAGCTCCTTTCATTCAGTCAGTAGCTTCAATCATTTCTGGACGTTTTTCAATGGCAAAAATCAATGAATATTGTAAATGCACAAACAGTAATTTCTCCGCATTGCAAGGTGCAATTCTGAAATTTTTTGCTTTTTCCTGCTCCTCTAAGCATGATAAAGAAGATTCAAAGAGAGTGAGATGCCAGCTCCTTTCCTTCAGTCAGTAGCTTCAAACATTTCTGGTATATGAATAACATGATGTTTTTCAATGGCAAAAATCAATGAATATTGTAAATGCACAAACAGTAATTTCTCCGCATTGCAAGGTGCAATTCTGAAATTTTTTGCTTTTTCCTGCTCCTCTTAGCATGATAAAGAAGATTCAAAGAGAGTGAGATGCCAGCTCCTTTCATTCAGTCAGTAGCTTCAATCATTTCTGGACGTTTTTCAATGGCAAAAATCAATGAATATTGTAAATGCACAAACAGTAATTTCTCCACATTGCAAGGTGCAATTCTGAAATTTTTTGCTTTTTCCTGCTCCTCTTAGCATGATAAAGAAGAATCAAAGAGAGTGAGATGCCAGCTCCTTTCATTCAGTCAGTAGCTTCAATCATTTCTGGACGTTTTTCAGTGGCAAAAATCAATGAATATTGTAAATGCACAGACAGTAATTTCTCCGCATTGCAAGGTGCAATTCTGAAATTTTTTGCTTTTTCCTGCTCCTCTTAGCATGATAAAGAAGATTCAAAGAGAGTGAGATGCCAGCTCCTTTCATTCAGTCAGTAGCTTCAAACATTTCTGGTATATGAATAACATGATGTTTTTCAATGGCAAAAATCAATGAATATTGTAAATGCACAAACAGTAATTTCTCCGCATTGCAAGGTGCAATTCTGAAATTTTTTGCTTTTTCCTGCTCCTCTTAGCATGGTAAAGAAGATTCAAAGAGAGTGAGATGCCAGCTCCTTTCATTCAGTCAGTAGCTTCAATCATTTCTGGACGTTTTTCAATGGCAAAAATCATTGAATATTGTAAATGCACAAACAGTAATTTCTCCGCATTGCAAGGTGCAATTCTGAAATTTTTGCTTTTTCCTGCTCCTCTTAGCATGATAAACAAGATTCAAAGAGAGTGAGATGCCAGCTCCTTTCATTCAGTCAGTAGCTTCAATCATTTCTGGACGTTTTTCAATGGCAAAAATCAATGAATATTGTAAATGCACAAACAGTAATTTCTCCGCATTGCAAGGTGCAATTCTGAAATTTTTTGCTTTTTCCTGCTCCTCTTAGCATGATAAAGAAGATTCAAAGAGAGTGAGATGCCAGCTCCTTTCATTCAGTCAGTAGCTTCAATCATTTCTGGACGTTTTTCAATGGCAAAAATCAATGAATATTGTAAATGCACAAACAGTAATTTCTCCGCATTGCAAGGTGCAATTCTGAAATTTTTTGCTTTTTCCTGCTCCTCTTAGCATGATAAACAAGATTCAAAGAGAGTGAGATGCCAGCTCCTTTCATTCAGTCAGTAGCTTCAATCATTTCTGGACGTTTTTCAATGGCAAAAATCAATGAATATTGTAAATGCACAAACAGTAATTTCTCCGCATTGCAAGGTGGAATTCTGAAATGTTTTGCTTTTTCCTGCTCCTCTTAGCATGATAAAGAAGATTCAAAGAGAGTGAGATGCCAGCTCCTTTCATTCAGTCAGTAGCTTCAATCATTTCTGGACGTTTTTCAATGGCAAAAATCAATGAATATTGTAAATGCACAAACAGTAATTTCTCCGCATTGCAAGGTGCAATTCTGAAATTTTTTGCTTTTTCCTGCTCCTCTTAGCATGATAAAGAAGATTCAAAGAGAGTGAGATGCCAGCTCCTTTCATTCAGTCAGTAGCTTCAATCATTTCTGGACGTTTTTCAATGGCAAAAATCATTGAATATTGTAAATGCACAAACAGTAATTTCTCCGCATTGCAAGGTGCAATTCTGAAATTTTTTGCTTTTTCCTGCTCCTCTTAGCATGATAAAGAAGATTCAAAGAGAATGAGATGCCAGCTCCTTTCATTCAGTCAGTAGCTTCAATCATTTCTGGTATATGAATAACATGATGTTTTTCAATGGCAAAAATCAATGAATATTGTAAATGCACAAACGGTAATTTCTCCGCATTGCAAGGTGCAATTCTGAAATTTTTTGCTTTTTCCTGCTCCTCTTAGCATGATAAAGAAGATTCAAAGAGAGTGAGATGCCAGCTCCTTTCATTCAGTCAGTAGCTTCAATCATTTCTGGACGTTTTTCAATGGCAAAAATCAATGAATATTGTAAATGCACAAACAGTAATTTCTCCGCATTGCAAGGTGCAATTCTGAAATTTTTTGCTTTTTCCTGCTCCTCTTAGCATGATAAACAAGATTCAAAGAGAGTGAGATGCCAGTTCCTTTCATTCAGTCAGTAGCTTCAATCATTTCTGGACGTTTTTCAATGGCAAAAATCAATGAATATTGTAAATGCACAAACAGTAATTTCTCCGCATTGCAAGGTGCAATTCTGAAATTTTTTGCTTTTTCCTGCTCCTCTTAGCATGATAAAAAAGATTCAAAGAGAGTGAGATGCCAGCTCCTTTCATTCAGTCAGTAGCTTCAAACATTTCTGGTATATGAATAACATGATGTTTTTCAATGGCAAAAATCAATGAATATTGTAGATGCACAAACAGTAATTTCTCCGCATTGCAAGGTGCAATTCTGAAATTTTTTGCTTTTTCCTGCTCCTCTTAGCATAATAAAGAAGATTCAAAGAGAGTGAGATGCCAGCTCCTTTCATTCAGTCAGTAGCTTCAATCATTTCTGGACGTTTTTCAATGGCAAAAATCATTGAATATTGTAAATGCACAAACAGCAATTTCTCCGCATTGCAAGGTGCAATTCTGAATTTTTTTGCTTTTTCCTGCTCACCTTAGCATGATAAAGAAGATTCAAAGAGAGTGAGATGCCAGCTCCTTTCATTCAGTCAGTAGCTTCAATCATTTCTGGTATATGAATAACATGATGTTTTTCAATGGCAAAAATCAATGAATATTGTAAATGCACAAACAGTAATTTCTCCGCATTGCAAGGTGCAATTCTGAAATTTTTTGCTTTTTCCTGCTCCTCTTAGCATGATAAAGAAGATTCAAAGAGAATGAGATGCCAGCTCCTTTCATTCAGTCAGTAGCTTCAATCATTTCTGGACGTTTTTCAATGGCAAAAATCAATGAATATTGTAAATGCACAAACAGTAATTTCTCCGCATTGCAAGGTGCAATTCTGAAATTTTTTGCTTTTTCCTGCTCCTCTTAGCATGATAAACAAGATTCAAAGAGAGTGAGATGCCAGCTCCTTTCATTCAGTCAGTAGCTTCAATCATTTCTGGACGTTTGTCAATGGCAAAAATCAATGAATATTGTAAATGCACAAACAGTAATTTCTCCGCATTGCAAGGTGCAATTCTGAAATTTTTTGCTTTATCCTGCTCCTCTAAGCATGATAAAGAAGATTCAAAGAGAGTGAGATGCCAGCTCCTTTCTTTCAGTCAGTAGCTTCAAACATTTCTGGTATATGAATAACATGATGTTTTTCAAAGGCAAAAATCAATGAATATTGTAAATGCACAAACAGTAATTTCTCCGCATTGCAAGGTGCAATTCTGAAATTTTATGCTTTTTCCTGCTCCTCTTAGCATGATAAAGAAGATTCAAAGAGAGTGAGATGCCAGCTCCTTTCATTCAGTCAGTAGCTTCAATCATTTCTGGACGTTTTTCAATGGCAAAAATCAATGAATATTGTAAATGCACAAACAGTAATTTCTCCACATTGCAAGGTGCAATTCTGAAATTTTTTGCTTTTTCCTGCTCCTCTTAGCATGATAAAGAAGAATCAAAGAGAGTGAGATGCCAGCTCCTTTCATTCAGTCAGTAGCTTCAATCATTTCTGGACGTTTTTCAGTGGCAAAAATCAATGAATATTGTAAATGCACAGACAGTAATTTCTCCGCATTGCAAGGTGCAATTCTGAAATTTTTTGCTTTTTCCTGCTCCTCTTAGCATGATAAACAAGATTCAAAGAGAGTGAGATGCCAGCTCCTTTCATTCAGTCAGTAGCTTCAATCATTTCTGGACGTTTTTCAATGGCAAAAATCATTGAATATTGTAAATGCACAAACAGTAATTTCTCCGCATTGCAAGGTGCAATTCTGAAATTTTTTGCTTTTTCCTGCTCCTCTTAGCATGATAAAGAAGATTCAAAGAGAATGAGATGCCAGCTCCTTTCATTCAGTCAGTAGCTTCAATCATTTCTGGTATATGAATAACATGATGTTTTTCAATGGCAAAAATCAATGAATATTGTAAATGCACAAACAGTAATTTCTCCGCATTGCAAGGTGCAATTCTGAAATTTTTTGCTTTTTCCTGCTCCTCTTAGCATGATAAAGAAGATTCAAAGAGAGTGAGATGCCAGTTCCTTTCATTCAGTCAGTAGCTTCAATCATTTCTGGACGTTTTTCAATGGCAAAAATCAATGAATATTGTAAATGCACAAACAGTAATTTCTCCGCATTGCAAGGTGCAATTCTGAAATTTTTTGCTTTTTCCTGCTCCTCTTAGCATGATAAAAAAGATTCAAAGAGAGTGAGATGCCAGCTCCTATCATTCAGTCAGTAGCTTCAAACATTTCTGGTATATGAATAGCATGATGTTTTTCAATGGCAAAAATCAATGAATATTGTAGATGCACAAACAGTAATTTCTCCGCATTGCAAGGTGCAATTCTGAAATTTTTTGCTTTTTCCTGCTCCTCTTAGCATGATAAAGAAGATTCAAAGAGAATGAGATGCCAGCTCCTTTCATTCAGTCAGTAGCTTCAATCATTTCTGGACGTTTTTCAATGGCAAAAATCATTGAATATTGTAAATGCACAAACAGCAATTTCTCCGCATTGCAAGGTGCAATTCTGAATTTTTTTGCTTTTTCCTGCTCACCTTAGCATGATAAAGAAGATTCAAAGAGAGTGAGATGCCAGCTCCTTTCATTCAGTCAGTAGCTTCAATCATTTCTGGTATATGAATAACATGATGTTTTTCAATGGCAAAAATCAATGAATATTGTAAATGCACAAACAGTAATTTCTCCACATTGCAAGGTGCAATTCTGAAATTTTTTGCTTTTTCCTGCTCCTCTTAGCATGATAAAGAAGATTCAAAGAGAATGAGATGCCAGCTCCTTTCATTCAGTCAGTAGCTTCAATCATTTCTGGACGTTTTTCAATGGCAAAAATCAATGAATATTGTAAATGCACAAACAGTAATTTCTCCGCATTGCAAGGTGCAATTCTGAAATTTTTTGCTTTTTCCTGCTCCTCTTAGCATGATAAACAAGATTCAAAGAGAGTGAGATGCCAGCTCCTTTCATTCAGTCAGTAGCTTCAATCATTTCTGGACGTTTGTCAATGGCAAAAATCAATGAATATTGTAAATGCACAAACAGTAATTTCTCCGCATTGCAAGGTGCAATTCTGAAATTTTTTGCTTTTTCCTGCTCCTCTAAGCATGATAAAGAAGATTCAAAGAGAGTGAGATGCCAGCTCCTTTCCTTCAGTCAGTAGCTTCAAACATTTCTGGTATATGAATAACATGATGTTTTTCAATGGCAAAAATCAATGAATATTGTAAATGCACAAACAGTAATTTCTCCGCATTGCAAGGTGCAATTCTGAAATTTTTTGCTTTTTCCTGCTCCTATTAGCATGATAAAGAAGATTCAAAGAGAGTGAGATGCCAGCTCCTTTCATTCAGTCAGTAGCTTCAATCATTTCTGGACGTTTTTCAATGGCAAAAATCATTGAATATTGTAAATGCACAAACAGTAATTTCTCCGCATTGCAAGGTGCAATTCTGAAATTTTTTGCTTTTTCCTGCTCCTCTTAGCATGATAAAGAAGATTCAAAGAGAGTGAGATGCCAGCTCCTTTCATTCAGTCAGTAGCTTCAATCATTTCTGGTATATGAATAACATGATGTTTTTCAATGGCAAAAATCAATGAATATTGTAAATGCACAAACAGTAATTTCTCCGCATTGCAAGGTGCAATTCTGAAATTTTTTGCTTTTTCCTGCTCCTCTTAGCATGATAAAGAAGATTCAAAGAGAGTGAGATGCCAGCTCCTTTCATTCAGTCAGTAGCTTCAATCATTTCTGGACGTTTTTCAATGGCAAAAATCATTGAATATTGTAAATGCACAAACAGTAATTTCTCCACATTGCAAGGTGCAATTCTGAAATTTTTTGCTTTTTCCTGCTCCTCTTAGCATGATAAAGAAGATTCAAAGAGAGTGAGATGCCAGCTCCTTTCATTCAGTCAGTAGCTTCAATCATTTCTGGTATATGAATAACATGATGTTTTTCAATGGCAAAAATCAATGAATATTGTAAATGCACAAACAGTAATTTCTCCGCATTGCAAGGTGCAATTCTGAAATTTTTTGCTTTTTCCTGCTCCTCTTAGCATGATAAAGAAGATTCAAAGAGAGTGAGATGCCAGCTCCTTTCATTCAGTCAGTAGCTTCAATCATTTCTGGACGTTTTTCAATGGCAAAAATCAATGAATATTGTAAATGCACAAACAGTAATTTCTCCGCATTGCAAGGTGCAATTCTGAAATTTTTTGCTTTTTCCTGCTCCTCTTAGCATGATAAACAAGATTCAAAGAGAGTGAGATGCCAGCTCCTTTCATTCAGTCAGTAGCTTCAATCATTTCTGGACGTTTTTCAATGGCAAAAATCAATGAATATTGTAAATGCACAAACAGTAATTTCTCCGCATTGCAAGGTGCAATTCTGAAATTTTTTGCTTTTTTCTGCTCCTCTCAGCATGATAAAGAAGACTCAAAGAGAGTGAGATGCCAGCTCCTTTCATTCAGTCAGTAGCTTCAAACATTTCTGGTATATGAATAACATGATGTTTTTCAATGGCAAAAATCAATGAATATTGTAAATGCACAAACAGTAATTTCTCCGCATTGCAAGGTGCAATTCTGAAATTTTTTGCTTTTTCCTGCTCCTCTTAGCATGATAAAGAAGATTCAAAGAGAGTGAGATGCCAGCTCCTTTCATTCAGTCAGTAGCTTCAATCATTTCTGGACGTTTTTCAATGGCAAAAATCAATGAATATTGTAAATGCACAAACAGTAATTTCTCCGCATTGCAAGGTGCAATTCTGAAATTTTTTGCTTTTTCCTGCTCCTCTTAGCATGATAAACAAGATTCAAAGAGAGTGAGATGCCAGCTCCTTTCATTCAGTCAGTAGCTTCAATCATTTCTGGACGTTTTTCAATGGCAAAAATCAATGAATATTGTAAATGCACAAACAGTAATTTCTCCGCATTGCAAGGTGCAATTCTGAAATTTTTTGCTTTTTCCTGCTCCTCTTAGCATGATAAAGAAGATTCAAAGAGAGTGAGATGCCAGCTCCTTTCATTCAGTCAGTAGCTACAATCATTTCTGGACGTTTTTCAATGGCAAAAATCAATGAATATTGTAAATGCACAAACAGTAATTTCTCCGCATTGCAAGGTGCAATTCTGAAATTTTTTGCTTTTTCCTGCTCCTCTTAGCATGATAAAGAAGATTCAAAGAGAGTGAGATGCCTGCTCCTTTCATTCAGTCAGTAGCTTCAAACATTTCTGGTATATGAATAACATGATGTTTTTCAATGGCAAAAATCAATGAATATTGTAAATGCACAAACAGTAATTTCTCCGCATTGCAAGGTGCAATTCTGAAATTTTTTGCTTTTTCCTGCTCCTCTTAGCATGGTAAAGAAGATTCAAAGAGAGTGAGATGCCAGCTCCTTTCATTCAGTCAGTAGCTTCAATCATTTCTGGACGTTTTTCAATGGCAAAAATCATTGAATATTGTAAATGCACAAACAGTAATTTCTCCGCATTGCAAGGTGCAATTCTGAAATTTTTGCTTTTTCCTGCTCCTCTTAGCATGATAAACAAGATTCAAAGAGAGTGAGATGCCAGCTCCTTTCATTCAGTCAGTAGCTTCAATCATTTCTGGACGTTTTTCAATGGCAAAAATCAATGAATATTGTAAATGCACAAACAGTAATTTCTCCGCATTGCAAGGTGCAATTCTGAAATTTTTTGCTTTTTCCTGCTCCTCTTAGCATGATAAAGAAGATTCAAAGAGAGTGAGATGCCAGCTCCTTTCATTCAGTCAGTAGCTTCAATCATTTCTGGACGTTTTCCTATGGCAAAAATCAATGAATATTGTAAATGCACAAACAGTAATTTCTCCGCATTGCAAGGTGCAATTCTGAAATTTTTTGCTTTTTCCTGCTCCTCTTAGCATGATAAACAAGATTCAAAGAGAGTGAGATGCCAGCTCCTTTCATTCAGTCAGTAGCTTCAATCATTTCTGGACGTTTTTCAATGGCAAAAATCAATGAATATTGTAAATGCACAAACAGTAATTTCTCCGCATTGCAAGGTGCAATTCTGAAATTTTTTGCTTTTTCCTGCTCCTCTTAGCATGATAAAGAAGATTCAAAGAGAGTGAGATGCCAGCTCCTTTCATTCAGTCAGTAGCTTCAATCATTTCTGGACGTTTTTCAATGGCAAAAATCAATGAATATTGTAAATGCACAAACAGTAATTTCTCCGCATTGCAAGGTGCAATTCTGAAATTTTTTGCTTTTTCCTGCTCCTCTTAGCATGATAAAGAAGATTCAAAGAGAGTGAGATGCCAGCTCCTTTCATTCAGTCAGTAGCTTCAATCATTTCTGGACGTTTTTCAATGGCAAAAATCAATGAATATTGTAAATGCACAAACAGTAATTTCTCCGCATTGCAAGGTGCAATTCTGAAATTTTTTGCTTTTTCCTGCTCCTCTTAGCATGATAAAGAAGATTCAAAGAGAATGAGATGCCAGCTCCTTTCATTCAGTCAGTAGCTTCAATCATTTCTGGTATATGAATAACATGATGTTTTTCAATGGCAAAAATCAATGAATATTGTAAATGCACAAACAGTAATTTCTCCGCATTGCAAGGTGCAATTCTGAAATTTTTTGCTTTTTCCTGCTCCTCTTAGCATGATAAAGAAGATTCAAAGAGAGTGAGATGCCAGCTCCTTTCATTCAGTCAGTAGCTTCAATCATTTCTGGACGTTTTTCAATGGCAAAAATCAATGAATATTGTAAATGCACAAACAGTAATTTCTCCGCATTGCAAGGTGCAATTCTGAAATTTTTTGCTTTTTCCTGCTCCTCTTAGCATGATAAACAAGATTCAAAGAGAGTGAGATGCCAGCTCCTTTCATTCAGTCAGTAGCTTCAATCATTTCTGGACGTTTTTCAATGGCAAAAATCAATGAATATTGTAAATGCACAAACAGTAATTTCTCCGCATTGCAAGGTGCAATTCTGAAATTTTTTGCTTTTTCCTGCTCCTCTTAGCATGATAAAAAAGATTCAAAGAGAGTGAGATGCCAGCTCCTTTCATTCAGTCAGTAGCTTCAAACATTTCTGGTATATGAATAACATGATGTTTTTCAATGGCAAAAATCAATGAATATTGTAGATGCACAAACAGTAATTTCTCCGCATTGCAAGGTGCAATTCTGAAATTTTTTGCTTTTTCCTGCTCCTCTTAGCATGATAAAGAAGATTCAAAGAGAGTGAGATGCCAGCTCCTTTCATTCAGTCAGTAGCTTCAATCATTTCTGGACGTTTTTCAATGGCAAAAATCATTGAATATTGTAAATGCACAAACAGTAATTTCTCCGCATTGCAAGGTGCAATTCTGAAATTTTTTGCTTTTTCCTGCTCATCTTAGCATGATAAAGAAGATTCAAAGAGAGTGAGATGCCAGCTCCTTTCATTCAGTCAGTAGCTTCAATCATTTCTGGTATATGAATAACATGATGTTTTTCAATGGCAAAAATCAATGAATATTGTAAATGCACAAACAGTAATTTCTCCGCATTGCAAGGTGCAATTCTGAAATTTTTTGCTTTTTCCTGCTCCTCTTAGCATGATAAAGAAGATTCAAAGAGAATGAGATGCCAGCTCCTTTCATTCAGTCAGTAGCTTCAATCATTTCTGGACGTTTTTCAATGGCAAAAATCAATGAATATTGTAAATGCACAAACAGTAATTTCTCCGCATTGCAAGGTGCAATTCTGAAATTTTTTGCTTTTTCCTGCTCCTCTTAGCATGATAAACAAGATTCAAAGAGAGTGAGATGCCAGCTCCTTTCATTCAGTCAGTAGCTTCAATCATTTCTTGACGTTTTTCAATGGCAAAAATCAATGAATATTGTAAATGCACAAACAGTAATTTCTCCGCATTGCAAGGTGCAATTCTGAAATTTTTTGCTTTTTCCTGCTCCTCTAAGCATGATAAAGAAGATTCAAAGAGAGTGAGATGCCAGCTCCTTTCCTTCAGTCAGTAGCTTCAAACATTTCTGGTATATGAATAACATGATGTTTTTCAATGGCAAAAATCAATGAATATTGTAAATGCACAAACAGTAATTTCTCCGCATTGCAAGGTGCAATTCTGAAATTTTTTGCTTTTTCCTGCTCCTCTTAGCATGGTAAAGAAGATTCAAAGAGAGTGAGATGCCAGCTCCTTTCATTCAGTCAGTAGCTTCAATCATTTCTGGACGTTTTTCAATGGCAAAAATCAATGAATATTGTAAATGCACAAACAGTAATTTCTCCGCATTGCAAGGTGCAATTCTGAAATTTTTTGCTTTTTCCTGCTCCTCTTAGCATGATAAACAAGATTCAAAGAGAGTGAGATGCCAGCTCCTTTCATTCAGTCAGTAGCTTCAATCATTTCTGGACGTTTTTCAATGGCAAAAATCAATGAATATTGTAAATGCACAAACAGTAATTTCTCCGCATTGCAAGGTGCAATTCTGAAATTTTTTGCTTTTTTCTGCTCCTCTCAGCATGATAAAGAAGACTCAAAGAGAGTGAGATGCCAGCTCCTTTCATTAAGTCAGTAGCTACAATCATTTCTGGACGTTTTTCAATGGCAAAAATCAATGAATATTGTAAATGCACAAACAGTAATTTCTCCGCATTGCAAGGTGCAATTCTGAAATTTTTTGCTTTTTCCTGCTCCTCTTAGCATGATAAAGAAGATTCAAAGAGAGTGAGATGCCAGCTCCTTTCATTCAGTCAGTAGCTTCAAACATTTCTGGTATATGAATAACATGATGTTTTTCAATGGCAAAAATCAATGAATATTGTAAATGCACAAACAGTAATTTCTCCGCATTGCAAGGTGCAATTCTGAAAATTTTTGCTTTTTCCTGCTCCTCTTAGCATGATAAACAAGATTCAAAGAGAGTGAGATGCCAGCTCCTTTCATTCAGTCAGTAGCTTCAATCATTTCTGGACCTTTTTCAATGGCAAAAAGCAATGAATATTGTAAATGCACAAACAGTAATTTCTCCGCATTGCAAGGTGCAATTCTGAAATTTTTTGCTTTTTCCTGCTCCTCTTAGCATGGTAAAGAAGATTCAAAGAGAGTGAGATGCCAGCTCCTTTCATTCAGTCAGTAGCTTCAATCATTTCTGGACGTTTTTCAATGGCAAAAATCATTGAATATTGTAAATGCACAAACAGTAATTTCTCCGCATTGCAAGGTGCAATTCTGAAAATTTTTGCTTTTTCCTGCTCCTCTTAGCATGATAAACAAGATTCAAAGAGAGTGAGATGCCAGCTCCTTTCATTCAGTCAGTAGCTTCAATCATTTCTGGACCTTTTTCAATGTCAAAAATCAATGAATATTGTAAATGCACAAACAGTAATTTCTCCGCATTGCAAGGTGCAATTCTGAAATTTTTTGCTTTTTCCTGCTCCTCTTAGCATGATAAAGAAGATTCAAAGAGAGTGAGATGCCAGCTCCTTTCATTCAGTCAGTAGCTTCAATCATTTCTGGACGTTTTCCTATGGCAAAAATCAATGAATATTGTAAATGCACAAACAGTAATTTCTCCGCATTGCAAGGTGCAATTCTGAAATTTTTTGCTTTTTCCTGCTCCTCTTAGCATGATAAACAAGATTCAAAGAGAGTGAGATGCCAGCTCCTTTCATTCAGTCAGTAGCTTCAATCATTTCTGGACGTTTTTCAATGGCAAAAATCAATGAATATTGTAAATGCACAAACAGTAATTTCTCCGCATTGCAAGGTGCAATTCTGAAATTTTTTGCTTTTTCCTGCTCCTCTTAGCATGATAAAGAAGATTCAAAGAGAGTGAGATGCCAGCTCCTTTCATTCAGTCAGTAGCTTCAATCATTTCTGGACGTTTTTCAATGGCAAAAATCAATGAATATTGTAAATGCACAAACAGTAATTTCTCCGCATTGCAAGGTGCAATTCTGAAATTTTTTGCTTTTTCCTGCTCCTCTTAGCATGATAAAGAAGATTCAAAGAGAGTGAGATGCCAGCTCCTTTCATTCAGTCAGTAGCTTCAATCATTTCTGGACGTTTTTCAATGGCAAAAATCAATGAATATTGTAAATGCACAAACAGTAATTTCTCCGCATTGCAAGGTGCAATTCTGAAATTTTTTGCTTTTTCCTGCTCCTCTTAGCATGATAAAGAAGATTCAAAGAGAATGAGATGCCAGCTCCTTTCATTCAGTCAGTAGCTTCAATCATTTCTGGTATATGAATAACATGATGTTTTTCAATGGCAAAAATCAATGAATATTGTAAATGCACAAACAGTAATTTCTCCGCATTGCAAGGTGCAATTCTGAAATTTTTTGCTTTTTCCTGCTCCTCTTAGCATGATAAACAAGATTCAAAGAGAGTGAGATGCCAGCTCCTTTCATTCAGTCAGTAGCTTCAATCATTTCTGGACGTTTTTCAATGGCAAAAATCAATGAATATTGTAAATGCACAAACAGTAATTTCTCCGCATTGCAAGGTGCAATTCTGAAATTTTTTGCTTTTTCCTGCTCCTCTTAGCATGATAAAAAAGATTCAAAGAGAGTGAGATGCCAGCTCCTTTCATTCAGTCAGTAGCTTCAAACATTTCTGGTATATGAATAACATGATGTTTTTCAATGGCAAAAATCAATGAATATTGTAGATGCACAAACAGTAATTTCTCCGCATTGCAAGGTGCAATTCTGAAATTTTTTGCTTTTTCCTGCTCCTCTTAGCATGATAAAGAAGATTCAAAGAGAGTGAGATGCCAGCTCCTTTCATTCAGTCAGTAGCTTCAATCATTTCTGGACGTTTTTCAATGGCAAAAATCATTGAATATTGTAAATGCACAAACAGTAATTTCTCCGCATTGCAAGGTGCAATTCTGAAATTTTTTGCTTTTTCCTGCTCCTCTTAGCATGATAAAGAAGATTCAAAGAGAGTGAGATGCCAGCTCCTTTCATTCAGTCAGTAGCTTCAATCATTTCTGGACGTTTTTCAATGGCAAAAATCAATGAATATTGTAAATGCACAAACAGTAATTTCTCCGCATTGCAAGGTGCAATTCTGAAATTTTTTGCTTTTTCCTGCTCCTCTTAGCATGATAAACAAGATTCAAAGAGAGTGAGATGCCAGCACCTTTCATTCAGTCAGTAGCTTCAATCATTTCTGGACGTTTTTCAATGGCAAAAATCAATGAATATTGTAAATGCACAAACAGTAATTTCTCCGCATTGCAAGGTGCAATTCTGAAATGTTTTGCTTTTTCCTGCTCCTCTTAGCATGATAAAGAAGATTCAAAGAGAGTGAGATGCCAGCTCCTTTCATTCAGTCAGTAGCTTCAATCATTTCTGGACGTTTTTCAATGGCAAAAATCAATGAATATTGTAAATGCACAAACAGTAATTTCTCCGCATTGCAAGGTGCAATTCTGAAATTTTTTGCTTTTTCCTGCTCCTCTTAGCATGATAAAGATTCAAAGAGAGTGAGATGCCAGCTCCTTTCATTCAGTCAGTAGCTTCAATCATTTCTGGACGTTTTTCAATGGCAAAAATCAATGAATATTGTAAATGCACAAACAGTAATTTCTCCGCATTGCAAGGTGCAATTCTGAAATTTTTTGCTTTTTCCTGCTCCTCTTAGCATGATAAAGAAGATTCAAAGAGAGTGAGATGCCAGCTCCTTTCATTCAGTCAGTAGCTACAATCATTTCTGGACGTTTTTCAATGGCAAAAATCAATGAATATTGTAAATGCACAAACAGTAATTTCTCCGCATTGCAAGGTGCAATTCTGAAATTTTTTGCTTTTTCCTGCTCCTCTTAGCATGATAAAGAAGATTCAAAGAGAGTGAGATGCCTGCTCCTTTCATTCAGTCAGTAGCTTCAAACATTTCTGGTATATGAATAACATGATGTTTTTCAATGGCAAAAATCAATGAATATTGTAAATGCACAAACAGTAATTTCTCCGCATTGCAAGGTGCAATTCTGAAATTTTTTGCTTTTTCCTGCTCCTCTTAGCATGGTAAAGAAGATTCAAAGAGAGTGAGATGCCAGCTCCTTTCATTCAGTCAGTAGCTTCAATCATTTCTGGACGTTTTTCAATGGCAAAAATCATTGAATATTGTAAATGCACAAACAGTAATTTCTCCGCATTGCAAGGTGCAATTCTGAAATTTTTGCTTTTTCCTGCTCCTCTTAGCATGATAAACAAGATTCAAAGAGAGTGAGATGCCAGCTCCTTTCATTCAGTCAGTAGCTTCAATCATTTCTGGACGTTTTTCAATGGCAAAAATCAATGAATATTGTAAATGCACAAACAGTAATTTCTCCGCATTGCAAGGTGCAATTCTGAAATTTTTTGCTTTTTCCTGCTCCTCTTAGCATGATAAAAAAGATTCAAAGAGAGTGAGATGCCAGCTCCTTTCATTCAGTCAGTAGCTTCAAACATTTCTGGTATATGAATAACATGATGTTTTTCAATGGCAAAAATCAATGAATATTGTAGATGCACAAACAGTAATTTCTCCGCATTGCAAGGTGCAATTCTGAAATTTTTTGCTTTTTCCTGCTCCTCTTAGCATGATAAAGAAGATTCAAAGAGAGTGAGATGCCAGCTCCTTTCATTCAGTCAGTAGCTTCAATCATTTCTGGACGTTTTTCAATGGCAAAAATCAATGAATATTGTAAATGCACAAACAGTAATTTCTCCGCATTGCAAGGTGCAATTCTGAAATTTTTTGCTTTTTCCTGCTCCTCTTAGCATGATAAAGATGATTCAAAGAGAGTGAGATGCCAGCTCCTTTCATTCAGTCAGTAGCTTCAATCATTTCTGGACGTTTTTCAATGGCAAAAATCAATGAATATTGTAAATGCACAAACAGTAATTTCTCCGCATTGCAAGGTGCAATTCTGAAATTTTTTGCTTTTTCCTGCTCCTCTTAGCATGATAAACAAGATTCAAAGAGAGTGAGATGCCAGCACCTTTCATTCAGTCAGTAGCTTCAATCATTTCTGGACGTTTTTCAATGGCAAAAATCAATGAATATTGTAAATGCACAAACAGTAATTTCTCCGCATTGCAAGGTGCAATTCTGAAATGTTTTGCTTTTTCCTGCTCCTCTTAGCATGATAAAGAAGATTCAAAGAGAGTGAGATGCCAGCTCCTTTCATTCAGTCAGTAGCTTCAATCATTTCTGGACGTTTTTCAATGGCAAAAATCAATGAATATTGTAAATGCACAAACAGTAATTTCTCCGCATTGCAAGGTGCAATTCTGAAATGTTTTGCTTTTTCCTGCTCCTCTTAGCATGATAAAGAAGATTCAAAGAGAGTGAGATGCCAGCTCCTTTCATTCAGTCAGTAGCTTCAATCATTTCTGGACGTTTTTCAATGGCAAAAATCATTGAATATTGTAAATGCACAAACAGTAATTTCTCCGCATTGCAAGGTGCAATTCTGAAATTTTTTGCTTTTTCCTGCTCATCTTAGCATGATAAAGAAGATTCAAAGAGAGTGAGATGCCAGCTCCTTTCATTCAGTCAGTAGCTTCAATCATTTCTGGTATATGAATAACATGATGTTTTTCAATGGCAAAAATCAATGAATATTGTAAATGCACAAACAGTAATTTCTCCGCATTGCAAGGTGCAATTCTGAAATTTTTTGCTTTTTCCTGCTCCTCTTAGCATGATAAAGAAGATTCAAAGAGAATGAGATGCCAGCTCCTTTCATTCAGTCAGTAGCTTCAATCATTTCTGGACGTTTTTCAATGGCAAAAATCAATGAATATTGTAAATGCACAAACAGTAATTTCTCCGCATTGCAAGGTGCAATTCTGAAATTTTTTGCTTTTTCCTGCTCCTCTTAGCATGATAAACAAGATTCAAAGAGAGTGAGATGCCAGCTCCTTTCATTCAGTCAGTAGCTTCAATCATTTCTGGACGTTTTTCAATGGCAAAAATCAATGAATATTGTAAATGCACAAACAGTAATTTCTCCGCATTGCAAGGTGCAATTCTGAAATTTTTTGCTTTTTCCTGCTCCTCTTAGCATGATAAAAAAGATTCAAAGAGAGTGAGATGCCAGCTCCTTTCATTCAGTCAGTAGCTTCAAACATTTCTGGTATATGAATAACATGATGTTTTTCAATGGCAAAAATCAATGAATATTGTAGATGCACAAACAGTAATTTCTCCGCATTGCAAGGTGCAATTCTGAAATTTTTTGCTTTTTCCTGCTCCTCTTAGCATGATAAAGAAGATTCAAAGAGAGTGAGATGCCAGCTCCTTTCATTCAGTCAGTAGCTTCAATCATTTCTGGACGTTTTTCAATGGCAAAAATCATTGAATATTGTAAATGCACAAACAGTAATTTCTCCGCATTGCAAGGTGCAATTCTGAAATTTTTTGCTTTTTCCTGCTCATCTTAGCATGATAAAGAAGATTCAAAGAGAGTGAGATGCCAGCTCCTTTCATTCAGTCAGTAGCTTCAATCATTTCTGGTATATGAATAACATGATGTTTTTCAATGGCAAAAATCAATGAATATTGTAAATGCACAAACAGTAATTTCTCCGCATTGCAAGGTGCAATTCTGAAATTTTTTGCTTTTTCCTGCTCCTCTTAGCATGATAAAGAAGATTCAAAGAGAATGAGATGCCAGCTCCTTTCATTCAGTCAGTAGCTTCAATCATTTCTGAACGTTTTTCAATGGCAAAAATCAATGAATATTGTAAATGCACAAACAGTAATTTCTCCGCATTGCAAGGTGCAATTCTGAAATTTTTTGCTTTTTCCTGCTCCTCTTAGCATGATAAACAAGATTCAAAGAGAGTGAGATGCCAGCTCCTTTCATTCAGTCAGTAGCTTCAATCATTTCTGGACGTTTTTCAGTGGCAAAAATCAATGAATATTGTAAATGCACAGACAGTAATTTCTCCGCATTGCAAGGTGCAATTCTGAAATTTTTTGCTTTTTCCTGCTCCTCTTAGCATGATAAAGAAGATTCAAAGAGAGTGAGATGCCAGCTCCTTTCATTCAGTCAGTAGCTTCAAACATTTCTGGTAAATGAATAACATGATGTTTTTCAATGGCAAAAATCAATGAATATTGTAAATGCACAAACAGTAATTTCTCCGCATTGCAAGGTGCAATTCTGAAATTTTTTGCTTTTTCCTACTCCTCTTAGCATGGTAAAGAAGATTCAAAGAGAGTGAGATGCCAGCTCCTTTCATTCAGTCAGTAGCTTCAATCATTTCTGGACGTTTTTCAATGGCAAAAATCATTGAATATTGTAAATGCACAAACAGTAATTTCTCCGCATTGCAAGGTGCAATTCTGAAATTTTTGCTTTTTCCTGCTCCTCTTAGCATGATAAACAAGATTCAAAGAGAGTGAGATGCCAGCTCCTTTCATTCAGTCAGTAGCTTCAATCATTTCTGGACGTTTTTCAATGGCAAAAATCAATGAATATTGTAAATGCACAAACAGTAATTTCTCCGCATTGCAAGGTGCAATTCTGAAATTTTTTGCTTTTTCCTGCTCCTCTTAGCATGATAAAGAAGATTCAAAGAGAGTGAGATGCCAGCTCCTTTCATTCAGTCAGTAGCTTCAATCATTTCTGGACGTTTTTCAATGGCAAAAATCAATGAATATTGTAAATGCACAAACAGTAATTTCTCCGCATTGCAAGGTGCAATTCTGAAATTTTTTGCTTTTTCCTGCTCCTCTTAGCATGATAAACAAGATTCAAAGAGAGTGAGATGCCAGCACCTTTCATTCAGTCAGTAGCTTCAATCATTTCTGGACGTTTTTCAATGGCAAAAATCAATGAATATTGTAAATGCACAAACAGTAATTTCTCCGCATTGCAAGGTGCAATTCTGAAATTTTTTGCTTTTTCCTGCTCCTCTTAGCATGATAAAGAAGATTCAAAGAGAGTGAGATGCCAGCTCCTTTCATTCAGTCAGTAGCTTCAATCATTTCTGGACGTTTTTCAATGGCAAAAATCAATGAATATTGTAAATGCACAAACTAATTTCTCCACATTGCAAGGTGCAATTCTGAAATTTTTTGCTTTTTCCTGCTCCTCTTAGCATGATAAAGAAGAATCAAAGAGAGTGAGATGCCAGCTCCTTTCATTCAGTCAGTAGCTTCAATCATTTCTGGACGTTTTTCAGTGGCAAAAATCAATGAATATTGTAAATGCACAGACAGTAATTTCTCCGCATTGCAAGGTGCAATTCTGAAATTTTTTGCTTTTTCCTGCTCCTCTTAGCATGATAAAGAAGATTCAAAGAGAGTGAGATGCCAGCTCCTTTCATTCAGTCAGTAGCTTCAAACATTTCTGGTAAATGAATAACATGATGTTTTTCAATGGCAAAAATCAATGAATATTGTAAATGCACAAACAGTAATTTCTCCGCATTGCAAGGTGCAATTCTGAAATTTTTTGCTTTTTCCTGCTCCTCTTAGCATGGTAAAGAAGATTCAAAGAGAGTGAGATGCCAGCTCCTTTCATTCAGTCAGTAGCTTCAATCATTTCTGGACGTTTTTCAATGGCAAAAATCAATGAATATTGTAAATGCACAAACAGTAATTTCTCCGCATTGCAAGGTGCAATTCTGAAATTTTTTGCTTTTTCCTGCTCCTCTTAGCATGACAAACAAGATTCAAAGAGAGTGAGATGCCAGCTCCTTTCATTCAGTCAGTAGCTTCAATCATTTCTGGACATTTTTCAATGGCAAAAATCAATGAATATTGTAAATGCACAAACAGTAATTTCTCCGCATTGCAAGGTGCAATTCTGAAATTTTTTGCTTTTTTCTGCTCCTCTCAGCATGATAAAGAAGACTCAAAGAGAGTGAGATGCCAGCTCCTTTCATTCAGTCAGTAGCTTCAAACATTTCTGGTATATGAATAACATGATGTTTTTCAATGGCAAAAATCAATGAATATTGTAAATGCACAAACAGTAATTTCTCCGCATTGCAAGGTGCAATTCTGAAATTTTTTGCTTTTTCCTGCTCCTCTTAGCATGATAAAGAAGATTCAAAGAGAGTGAGATGCCAGCTCCTTTCATTCAGTCAGTAGCTTCAATCATTTCTGGACGTTTTTCAATGGCAAAAATCAATGAATATTGTAAATGCACAAACAGTAATTTCTCCGCATTGCAAGGTGCAATTCTGAAATTTTTTGCTTTTTCCTGCTCCTCTTAGCATGATAAACAAGATTCAAAGAGAGTGAGATGCCAGCTCCTTTCATTCAGTCAGTAGCTTCAATCATTTCTGGACGTTTTTCAATGGCAAAAATCAATGAATATTGTAAATGCACAAACAGTAATTTCTCCGCATTGCAAGGTGCAATTCTGAAATTTTTTGCTTTTTCCTGCTCCTCTTAGCATGATAAAGAAGATTCAAAGAGAGTGAGATGCCAGCTCCTTTCATTCAGTCAGTAGCTACAATCATTTCTGGACGTTTTTCAATGGCAAAAATCAATGAATATTGTAAATGCACAAACAGTAATTTCTCCGCATTGCAAGGTGCAATTCTGAAATTTTTTGCTTTTTCCTGCTCCTCTTAGCATGATAAAGAAGATTCAAAGAGAGTGAGATGCCAGCTCCTTTCATTCAGTCAGTAGCTTCAAACATTTCTGGTATATGAATAACATGATGTTTTTCAATGGCAAAAATCAATGAATATTGTAAATGCACAAACAGTAATTTCTCCGCATTGCAAGGTGCAATTCTGAAATTTTTTGCTTTTTCCTGCTCCTCTTAGCATGGTAAAGAAGATTCAAAGAGAGTGAGATGCCAGCTCCTTTCATTCAGTCAGTAGCTTCAATCATTTCTGGACGTTTTTCAATGGCAAAAATCATTGAATATTGTAAATGCACAAACAGTAATTTCTCCGCATTGCAAGGTGCAATTCTGAAATTTTTGCTTTTTCCTGCTCCTCTTAGCATGATAAACAAGATTCAAAGAGAGTGAGATGCCAGCTCCTTTCATTCAGTCAGTAGCTTCAATCATTTCTGGACCTTTTTCAATGGCAAAAATCAATGAATATTGTAAATGCACAAACAGTAATTTCTCCGCATTGCAAGGTGCAATTCTGAAATTTTTTGCTTTTTCCTGCTCCTCTTAGCATGATAAAGAAGATTCAAAGAGAGTGAGATGCCAGCTCCTTTCATTCAGTCAGTAGCTTCAATCATTTCTGGACGTTTTCCTATGGCAAAAATCAATGAATATTGTAAATGCACAAACAGTAATTTCTCCGCATTGCAAGGTGCAATTCTGAAATTTTTTGCTTTTTCCTGCTCCTCTTAGCATGATAAACAAGATTCAAAGAGAGTGAGATGCCAGCTCCTTTCATTCAGTCAGTAGCTTCAATCATTTCTGGACGTTTTTCAATGGCAAAAATCAATGAATATTGTAAATGCACAAACAGTAATTTCTCCGCATTGCAAGGTGCAATTCTGAAATTTTTTGCTTTTTCCTGCTCCTCTTAGCATGATAAAGAAGATTCAAAGAGAGTGAGATGCCAGCTCCTTTCATTCAGTCAGTAGCTTCAATCATTTCTGGACGTTTTTCAATGGCAAAAATCAATGAATATTGTAAATGCACAAACAGTAATTTCTCCGCATTGCAAGGTGCAATTCTGAAATTTTTTGCTTTTTCCTGCTCCTCTTAGCATGATAAAGAAGATTCAAAGAGAGTGAGATGCCAGCTCCTTTCATTCAGTCAGTAGCTTCAATCATTTCTGGACGTTTTTCAATGGCAAAAATCAATGAATATTGTAAATGCACAAACAGTAATTTCTCCGCATTGCAAGGTGCAATTCTGAAATTTTTTGCTTTTTCCTGCTCCTCTTAGCATGATAAAGAAGATTCAAAGAGAATGAGATGCCAGCTCCTTTCATTCAGTCAGTAGCTTCAATCATTTCTGGTATATGAATAACATGATGTTTTTCAATGGCAAAAATCAATGAATATTGTAAATGCACAAACAGTAATTTCTCCGCATTGCAAGGTGCAATTCTGAAATTTTTTGCTTTTTCCTGCTCCTCTTAGCATGATAAAGAAGATTCAAAGAGAGTGAGATGCCAGCTCCTTTCATTCAGTCAGTAGCTTCAATCATTTCTGGACGTTTTTCAATGGCAAAAATCAATGAATATTGTAAATGCACAAACAGTAATTTCTCCGCATTGCAAGGTGCAATTCTGAAATTTTTTGCTTTTTCCTGCTCCTCTTAGCATGATAAACAAGATTCAAAGAGAGTGAGATGCCAGCTCCTTTCATTCAGTCAGTAGCTTCAATCATTTCTGGACGTTTTTCAATGGCAAAAATCAATGAATATTGTAAATGCACAAACAGTAATTTCTCCGCATTGCAAGGTGAAATTCTGAAATGTTTTGCTTTTTCCTGCTCCTCTTAGCATGATAAAGAAGATTCAAAGAGAGTGAGATGCCAGCTCCTTTCATTCAGTCAGTAGCTTCAATCATTTCTGGACGTTTTTCAATGGCAAAAATCAATGAATATTGTAAATGCACAAACAGTAATTTCTCCGCATTGCAAGGTGCAATTCTGAAATTTTTTGCTTTTTCCTGCTCCTCTTAGCATGATAAAGATTCAAAGAGAGTGAGATGCCAGCTCCTTTCATTCAGTCAGTAGCTTCAATCATTTCTGGACGTTTTTCAATGGCAAAAATCAATGAATATTGTAAATGCACAAACAGTAATTTCTCCGCATTGCAAGGTGCAATTCTGAAATTTTTTGCTTTTTCCTGCGCCTCTTAGCATGATAAAGAAGATTCAAAGAGAGTGAGATGCCAGCTCCTTTCATTCAGTCAGTAGCTACAATCATTTCTGGACGTTTTTCAATGGCAAAAATCAATGAATATTGTAAATGCACAAACAGTAATTTCTCCGCATTGCAAGGTGCAATTCTGAAATTTTTGCTTTTTCCTGCTCCTCTTAGCATGATAAAGAAGATTCAAAGAGAGTGAGATGCCTGCTCCTTTCATTCAGTCAGTAGCTTCAAACATTTCTGGTATATGAATAACATGATGTTTTTCAATGGCAAAAATCAATGAATATTGTAAATGCACAAACAGTAATTTCTCCGCATTGCAAGGTGCAATTCTGAAATTTTTTGCTTTTTCCTGCTCCTCTTAGCATGGTAAAGAAGATTCAAAGAGAGTGAGATGCCAGCTCCTTTCATTCAGTCAGTAGCTTCAATCATTTCTGGACGTTTTTCAATGGCAAAAATCATTGAATATTGTAAATGCACAAACAGTAATTTCTCCGCATTGCAAGGTGCAATTCTGAAATTTTTGCTTTTTCCTGCTCCTCTTAGCATGATAAACAAGATTCAAAGAGAGTGAGATGCCAGCTCCTTTCATTCAGTCAGTAGCTTCAATCATTTCTGGACGTTTTTCAATGGCAAAAATCAATGAATATTGTAAATGCACAAACAGTAATTTCTCCGCATTGCAAGGTGCAATTCTGAAATTTTTTGCTTTTTCCTGCTCCTCTTAGCATGATAAAGAAGATTCAAAGAGAGTGAGATGCCAGCTCCTTTCATTCAGTCAGTAGCTTCAATCATTTCTGGACGTTTTCCTATGGCAAAAATCAATGAATATTGTAAATGCACAAACAGTAATTTCTCCGCATTGCAAGGTGCAATTCTGAAATTTTTTGCTTTTTCCTGCTCCTCTTAGCATGATAAACAAGATTCAAAGAGAGTGAGATGCCAGCTCCTTTCATTCAGTCAGTAGCTTCAATCATTTCTGGACGTTTTTCAATGGCAAAAATCAATGAATATTGTAAATGCACAAACAGTAATTTCTCCGCATTGCAAGGTGCAATTCTGAAATTTTTTGCTTTTTCCTGCTCCTCTTAGCATGATAAAGAAGATTCAAAGAGAGTGAGATGCCAGCTCCTTTCATTCAGTCAGTAGCTTCAATCATTTCTGGACGTTTTTCAATGGCAAAAATCAATGAATATTGTAAATGCACAAACAGTAATTTCTACGCATTGCAAGGTGCAATTCTGAAATTTTTTGCTTTTTCCTGCTCCTCTTAGCATGATAAAGAAGATTCAAAGAGAGTGAGATGCCAGCTCCTTTCATTCAGTCAGTAGCTTCAATCATTTCTGGACGTTTTTCAATGGCAAAAATCAATGAATATTGTAAATGCACAAACAGTAATTTCTCCGCATTGCAAGGTGCAATTCTGAAATTTTTTGCTTTTTCCTGCTCCTCTTAGCATGATAAAGAAGATTCAAAGAGAATGAGATGCCAGCTCCTTTCATTCAGTCAGTAGCTTCAATCATTTCTGGTATATGAATAACATGATGTTTTTCAATGGCAAAAATCAATGAATATTGTAAATGCACAAACAGTAATTTCTCCGCATTGCAAGGTGCAATTCTGAAATTTTTTGCTTTTTCCTGCTCCTCTTAGCATGATAAAGAAGATTCAAAGAGAGTGAGATGCCAGCTCCTTTCATTCAGTCAGTAGCTTCAATCATTTCTGGACGTTTT
Organism: Phyllobates terribilis; assembly: GCF_046119375.1. NCBI lineage: Eukaryota > Metazoa > Chordata > Amphibia > Anura > Dendrobatidae > Phyllobates > Phyllobates terribilis. The sequence goes on from NW_027365453.1 coordinate 26,322, forward strand.
TCAATGGCAAAAATCAATGAATATTGTAAATGCACAAACAGTAATTTCTCCGCATTGCAAGGTGCAATTCTGAAATTTTTTGCTTTTTCCTGCTCCTCTTAGCATGATAAACAAGATTCAAAGAGAGTGAGATGCCAGCTCCTTTCATTCAGTCAGTAGCTTCAATCATTTCTGGACGTTTTTCAATGGCAAAAATCAATGAATATTGTAAATGCACAAACAGTAATTTCTCCGCATTGCAAGGTGCAATTCTGAAATTTTTTGCTTTTTCCTGCTCCTCTTAGCATGATAAAAAAGATTCAAAGAGAGTGAGATGCCAGCTCCTTTCATTCAGTCAGTAGCTTCAAACATTTCTGGTATATGAATAACATGATGTTTTTCAATGGCAAAAATCAATGAATATTGTAGATGCACAAACAGTAATTTCTCCGCATTGCAAGGTGCAATTCTGAAATTTTTTGCTTTTTCCTGCTCCTCTTAGCATGATAAAGAAGATTCAAAGAGAGTGAGATGCCAGCTCCTTTCATTCAGTCAGTAGCTTCAATCATTTCTGGACGTTTTTCAATGGCAAAAATCATTGAATATTGTAAATGCACAAACAGTAATTTCTCCGCATTGCAAGGTGCAATTCTGAAATTTTTTGCTTTTTCCTGCTCATGTTAGCATGATAAAGAAGATTCAAAGAGAGTGAGATGCCAGCTCCTTTCATTCAGTCAGTAGCTTCAATCATTTCTGGTATATGAATAACATGATGTTTTTCAATGGCAAAAATCAATGAATATTGTAAATGCACAAACAGTAATTTCTCCGCATTGCAAGGTGCAATTCTGAAATTTTTTGCTTTTTCCTGCTCCTCTTAGCATGATAAAGAAGATTCAAAGAGAATGAGATGCCAGCTCCTTTCATTCAGTCAGTAGCTTCAATCATTTCTGGACGTTTTTCAATGGCAAAAATCAATGAATATTGTAAATGCACAAACAGTAATTTCTCCGCATTGCAAGGTGCAATTCTGAAATTTTTTGCTTTTTCCTGCTCCTCTTAGCATGATAAACAAGATTCAAAGAGAGTGAGATGCCAGCTCCTTTCATTCAGTCAGTAGCTTCAATCATTTCTGGACGTTTTTCAATGGCAAAAATCAATGAATATTGTAAATGCACAAACAGTAATTTCTCCGCATTGCAAGGTGCAATTCTGAAATTTTTTGCTTTTTCCTGCTCCTCTAAGCATGATAAAGAAGATTCAAAGAGAGTGAGATGCCAGCTCCTTTCCTTCAGTCAGTAGCTTCAAACATTTCTGGTATATGAATAACATGATGTTTTTCAATGGCAAAAATCAATGAATATTGTAAATGCACAAACAGTAATTTCTCCGCATTGCAAGGTGCAATTCTGAAATTTTTTGCTTTTTCCTGCTCCTCTTAGCATGATAAAGAAGATTCAAAGAGAGTGAGATGCCAGCTCCTTTCATTCAGTCAGTAGCTTCAATCATTTCTGGACGTTTTTCAATGGCAAAAATCAATGAATATTGTAAATGCACAAACTAATTTCTCCACATTGCAAGGTGCAATTCTGAAATTTTTTGCTTTTTCCTGCTCCTCTTAGCATGATAAAGAAGAATCAAAGAGAGTGAGATGCCAGCTCCTTTCATTCAGTCAGTAGCTTCAATCATTTCTGGACGTTTTTCAGTGGCAAAAATCAATGAATATTGTAAATGCACAGACAGTAATTTCTCCGCATTGCAAGGTGCAATTCTGAAATTTTTTGCTTTTTCCTGCTCCTCTTAGCATGATAAAGAAGATTCAAAGAGAGTGAGATGCCAGCTCCTTTCATTCAGTCAGTAGCTTCAATCATTTCTGGTATATGAATAACATGATGTTTTTCAATGGCAAAAATCAATGAATATTGTAAATGCACAAACAGTAATTTCTCCGCATTGCAAGGTGCAATTCTGAAATTTTTTGCTTTTTCCTGCTCCTCTTAGCATGATAAAGAAGATTCAAAGAGAATGAGATGCCAGCTCCTTTCATTCAGTCAGTAGCTTCAATCATTTCTGGACGTTTTTCAATGGCAAAAATCAATGAATATTGTAAATGCACAAACAGTAATTTCTCCGCATTGCAAGGTGCAATTCTGAAATTTTTTGCTTTTTCCTGCTCCTCTTAGCATGATAAACAAGATTCAAAGAGAGTGAGATGCCAGCTCCTTTCATTCAGTCAGTAGCTTCAATCATTTCTGGACGTTTTTCAATGGCAAAAATCAATGAATATTGTAAATGCACAAACAGTAATTTCTCCGCATTGCAAGGTGCAATTCTGAAATTTTTTGCTTTTTCCTGCTCCTCTTAGCATGATAAAAAAGATTCAAAGAGAGTGAGATGCCAGCTCCTTTCATTCAGTCAGTAGCTTCAAACATTTCTGGTATATGAATAACATGATGTTTTTCAATGGCAAAAATCAATGAATATTGTAGATGCACAAACAGTAATTTCTCCGCATTGCAAGGTGCAATTCTGAAATTTTTTGCTTTTTCCTGCTCCTCTTAGCATGATAAAGAAGATTCAAAGAGAGTGAGATGCCAGCTCCTTTCATTCAGTCAGTAGCTTCAATCATTTCTGGACGTTTTTCAATGGCAAAAATCATTGAATATTGTAAATGCACAAACAGTAATTTCTCCGCATTGCAAGGTGCAATTCTGAAATTTTTTGCTTTTTCCTGCTCATCTTAGCATGATAAAGAAGATTCAAAGAGAGTGAGATGCCAGCTCCTTTCATTCAGTCAGTAGCTTCAATCATTTCTGGTATATGAATAACATGATGTTTTTCAATGGCAAAAATCAATGAATATTGTAAATGCACAAACAGTAATTTCTCCGCATTGCAAGGTGCAATTCTGAAATTTTTTGCTTTTTCCTGCTCCTCTTAGCATGATAAAGAAGATTCAAAGAGAATGAGATGCCAGCTCCTTTCATTCAGTCAGTAGCTTCAATCATTTCTGAACGTTTTTCAATGGCAAAAATCAATGAATATTGTAAATGCACAAACAGTAATTTCTCCGCATTGCAAGGTGCAATTCTGAAATTTTTTGCTTTTTCCTGCTCCTCTTAGCATGATAAACAAGATTCAAAGAGAGTGAGATGCCAGCTCCTTTCATTCAGTCAGTAGCTTCAATCATTTCTGGACGTTTTTCAGTGGCAAAAATCTATGAATATTGTAAATGCACAGACAGTAATTTCTCCGCATTGCAAGGTGCAATTCTGAAATTTTTTGCTTTTTCCTGCTCCTCTTAGCATGATAAAGAAGATTCAAAGAGAGTGAGATGCCAGCTCCTTTCATTCAGTCAGTAGCTTCAAACATTTCTGGTAAATGAATAACATGATGTTTTTCAATGGCAAAAATCAATGAATATTGTAAATGCACAAACAGTAATTTCTCCGCATTGCAAGGTGCAATTCTGAAATTTTTTGCTTTTTCCTGCTCCTCTTAGCATGGTAAAGAAGATTCAAAGAGAGTGAGATGCCAGCTCCTTTCATTCAGTCAGTAGCTTCAATCATTTCTGGACGTTTTTCAATGGCAAAAATCATTGAATATTGTAAATGCACAAACAGTAATTTCTCCGCATTGCAAGGTGCAATTCTGAAATTTTTGCTTTTTCCTGCTCCTCTTAGCATGATAAACAAGATTCAAAGAGAGTGAGATGCCAGCTCCTTTCATTCAGTCAGTAGCTTCAATCATTTCTGGACGTTTTTCAATGGCAAAAATCAATGAATATTGTAAATGCACAAACAGTAATTTCTCCGCATTGCAAGGTGCAATTCTGAAATTTTTTGCTTTTTCCTGCTCCTCTTAGCATGATAAAGAAGATTCAAAGAGAGTGAGATGCCAGCTCCTTTCATTCAGTCAGTAGCTTCAATCATTTCTGGACGTTTTTCAATGGCAAAAATCAATGAATATTGTAAATGCACAAACAGTAATTTCTCCGCATTGCAAGGTGCAATTCTGAAATTTTTTGCTTTTTCCTGCTCCTCTTAGCATGATAAACAAGATTCAAAGAGAGTGAGATGCCAGCACCTTTCATTCAGTCAGTAGCTTCAATCATTTCTGGACGTTTTTCAATGGCAAAAATCAATGAATATTGTAAATGCACAAACAGTAATTTCTCCGCATTGCAAGGTGCAATTCTGAAATGTTTTGCTTTTTCCTGCTCCTCTTAGCATGATAAAGAAGATTCAAAGAGAGTGAGATGCCAGCTCCTTTCATTCAGTCAGTAGCTTCAATCATTTCTGGACGTTTTTCAATGGCAAAAATCAATGAATATTGTAAATGCACAAACAGTAATTTCTCCGCATTGCAAGGTGCAATTCTGAAATTTTTTGCTTTTTCCTGCTCCTCTTAGCATGATAAAGATTCAAAGAGAGTGAGATGCCAGCTCCTTTCATTCAGTCAGTAGCTTCAATCATTTCTGGACGTTTTTCAATGGCAAAAATCAATGAATATTGTAAATGCACAAACAGTAATTTCTCCGCATTGCAAGGTGCAATTCTGAAATTTTTTGCTTTTTCCTGCTCCTCTTAGCATGATAAAGAAGATTCAAAGAGAGTGAGATGCCAGCTCCTTTCATTCAGTCAGTAACTACAATCATTTCTGGACGTTTTTCAATGGCAAAAATCAATGAATATTGTAAATGCACAAACAGTAATTTCTCCGCATTGCAAGGTGCAATTCTGAAATTTTTTGCTTTTTCCTGCTCCTCTTAGCATGATAAAGAAGATTCAAAGAGAGTGAGATGCCTGCTCCTTTCATTCAGTCAGTAGCTTCAAACATTTCTGGTATATGAATAACATGATGTTTTTCAATGGCAAAAATCAATGAATATTGTAAATGCACAAACAGTAATTTCTCCGCATTGCAAGGTGCAATTCTGAAATTTTTTGCTTTTTCCTGCTCCTCTTAGCATGGTAAAGAAGATTCAAAGAGAGTGAGATGCCAGCTCCTTTCATTCAGTCAGTAGCTTCAATCATTTCTGGACGTTTTTCAATGGCAAAAATCATTGAATATTGTAAATGCACAAACAGTAATTTCTCCGCATTGCAAGGTGCAATTCTGAAATTTTTGCTTTTTCCTGCTCCGCTTAGCATGATAAACAAGATTCAAAGAGAGTGAGATGCCAGCTCCTTTCATTCAGTCAGTAGCTTCAATCATTTCTGGACGTTTTTCAATGGCAAAAATCAATGAATATTGTAAATGCACAAACAGTAATTTCTCCGCATTGCAAGGTGCAATTCTGAAATTTTTTGCTTTTTCCTGCTCCTCTTAGCATGATAAAGAAGATTCAAAGAGAGTGAGATGCCAGCTCCTTTCATTCAGTCAGTAGCTTCAATCATTTCTGGACGTTTTCCTATGGCAAAAATCAATGAATATTGTAAATGCACAAACAGTAATTTCTCCGCATTGCAAGGTGCAATTCTGAAATTTTTTGCTTTTTCCTGCTCCTCTTAGCATGATAAACAAGATTCAAAGAGAGTGAGATGCCAGCTCCTTTCATTCAGTCAGTAGCTTCAATCATTTCTGGACGTTTTTCAATGGCAAAAATCAATGAATATTGTAAATGCACAAACAGTAATTTCTCCGCATTGCAAGGTGCAATTCTGAAATTTTTTGCTTTTTCCTGCTCCTCTTAGCATGATAAAGAAGATTCAAAGAGAGTGAGATGCCAGCTCCTTTCATTCAGTCAGTAGCTTCAATCATTTCTGGACGTTTTTCAATGGCAAAAATCAATGAATATTGTAAATGCACAAACAGTAATTTCTCCGCATTGCAAGGTGCAATTCTGAAATTTTTTGCTTTTTCCTGCTCCTCTTAGCATGATAAAGAAGATTCAAAGAGAGTGAGATGCCAGCTACTTTCATTCAGTCAGTAGCTTCAATCATTTCTGGACGTTTTTCAATGGCAAAAATCAATGAATATTGTAAATGCACAAACAGTAATTTCTCCGCATTGCAAGGTGCAATTCTGAAATTTTTTGCTTTTTCCTGCTCCTCTTAGCATGATAAAGAAGATTCAAAGAGAATGAGATGCCAGCTCCTTTCATTCAGTCAGTAGCTTCAATCATTTCTGGTATATGAATAACATGATGTTTTTCAATGGCAAAAATCAATGAATATTGTAAATGCACAAACAGTAATTTCTCCGCATTGCAAGGTGCAATTCTGAAATTTTTTGCTTTTTCCTGCTCCTCTTAGCATGATAAAGAAGATTCAAAGAGAGTGAGATGCCAGCTCCTTTCATTCAGTCAGTAGCTTCAATCATTTCTGGACGTTTTTCAATGGCAAAAATCAATGAATATTGTAAATGCACAAACAGTAATTTCTCCGCATTGCAAGGTGCAATTCTGAAATTTTTTGCTTTTTCCTGCTCCTCTTAGCATGATAAACAAGATTCAAAGAGAGTGAGATGCCAGCTCCTTTCATTCAGTCAGTAGCTTCAATCATTTCTGGACGTTTTTCAATGGCAAAAATCAATGAATATTGTAAATGCACAAACAGTAATTTCTCCGCATTGCAAGGTGCAATTCTGAAATTTTTTGCTTTTTCCTGCTCCTCTTAGCATGATAAAAAAGATTCAAAGAGAGTGAGATGCCAGCTCCTTTCATTCAGTCAGTAGCTTCAAACATTTCTGGTATATGAATAACATGATGTTTTTCAATGGCAAAAATCAATGAATATTGTAGATGCACAAACAGTAATTTCTCCGCATTGCAAGGTGCAATTCTGAAATTTTTTGCTTTTTCCTGCTCCTCTTAGCATGATAAAGAAGATTCAAAGAGAGTGAGATGCCAGCTCCTTTCATTCAGTCAGTAGCTTCAATCATTTCTGGACGTTTTTCAATGGCAAAAATCATTGAATATTGTAAATGCACAAACAGTAATTTCTCCGCATAGCAAGGTGCAATTCTGAAATTTTTTGCTTTTTCCTGCTCATCTTAGCATGATAAAGAAGATTCAAAGAGAGTGAGATGCCAGCTCCTTTCATTCAGTCAGTAGCTTCAATCATTTCTGGTATATGAATAACATGATGTTTTTCAATGGCAAAAATCAATGAATATTGTAAATGCACAAACAGTAATTTCTCCGCATTGCAAGGTGCAATTCTGAAATTTTTTGCTTTTTCCTGCTCCTCTTAGCATGATAAAGAAGATTCAAAGAGAATGAGATGCCAGCTCCTTTCATTCAGTCAGTAGCTTCAATCATTTCTGGACGTTTTTCAATGGCAAAAATCAATGAATATTGTAAATGCACAAACAGTAATTTCTCCGCATTGCAAGGTGCAATTCTGAAATTTTTTGCTTTTTCCTGCTCCTCTTAGCATGATAAACAAGATTCAAAGAGAGTGAGATGCCAGCTCCTTTCATTCAGTCAGTAGCTTCAATCATTTCTGGACGTTTTTCAATGGCAAAAATCAATGAATATTGTAAATGCACAAACAGTAATTTCTCCGCATTGCAAGGTGCAATTCTGAAATTTTTTGCTTTTTCCTGCTCCTCTAAGCATGATAAAGAAGATTCAAAGAGAGTGAGATGCCAGCTCCTTTCCTTCAGTCAGTAGCTTCAAACATTTCTGGTATATGAATAACATGATGTTTTTCAATGGCAAAAATCAATGAATATTGTAAATGCACAAACAGTAATTTCTCCGCATTGCAAGGTGCAATTCTGAAATTTTTTGCTTTTTCCTGCTCCTCTTAGCATGATAAAGAAGATTCAAAGAGAGTGAGATGCCAGCTCCTTTCATTCAGTCAGTAGCTTCAATCATTTCTGGACGTTTTTCAATGGCAAAAATCAATGAATATTGTAAATGCACAAACAGTAATTTCTCCGCATTGCAAGGTGCAATTCTGAAATTTTTTGCTTTTTCCTGCTCCTCTTAGCATGATAAACAAGATTCAAAGAGAGTGAGATGCCAGCTCCTTTCATTCAGTCAGTAGCTTCAATCATTTCTGGACGTTTTTCAATGGCAAAAATCAATGAATATTGTAAATGCACAAACAGTAATTTCTCCGCATTGCAAGGTGCAATTCTGAAATTTTTTGCTTTTTCCTGCTCCTCTTAGCATGATAAAGAAGATTCAAAGAGAGTGAGATGCCAGCTCCTTTCATTCAGTCAGTAGCTACAATCATTTCTGGACGTTTTTCAATGGCAAAAATCAATGAATATTGTAAATGCACAAACAGTAATTTCTCCGCATTGCAAGGTGCAATTCTGAAATTTTTTGCTTTTTCCTGCTCCTCTTAGCATGATAAAGAAGATTCAAAGAGAGTGAGATGCCAGCTCCTTTCATTCAGTCAGTAGCTTCAAACATTTCTGGTATATGAATAACATGATGTTTTTCAATGGCAAAAATCAATGAATATTGTAAATGCACAAACAGTAATTTCTCCGCATTGCAAGGTGCAATTCTGAAATTTTTTGCTTTTTCCTGCTCCTCTTAGCATGGTAAAGAAGATTCAAAGAGAGTGAGATGCCAGCTCCTTTCATTCAGTCAGTAGCTTCAATCATTTCTGGACGTTTTTCAATGGCAAAAATCATTGAATATTGTAAATGCACAAACAGTAATTTCTCCGCATTGCAAGGTGCAATTCTGAAATTTTTGCTTTTTCCTGCTCCTCTTAGCATGATAAACAAGATTCAAAGAGAGTGAGATGCCAGCTCCTTTCATTCAGTCAGTAGCTTCAATCATTTCTGGACCTTTTTCAATGGCAAAAATCAATGAATATTGTAAATGCACAAACAGTAATTTCTCCGCATTGCAAGGTGCAATTCTGAAATTTTTTGCTTTTTCCTGCTCCTCTTAGCATGATAAAGAAGATTCAAAGAGAGTGAGATGCCAGCTCCTTTCATTCAGTCAGTAGCTTCAATCATTTCTGGACGTTTTCCTATGGCAAAAATCAATGAATATTGTAAATGCACAAACAGTAATTTCTCCGCATTGCAAGGTGCAATTCTGAAATTTTTTGCTTTTTCCTGCTCCTCTTAGCATGATAAACAAGATTCAAAGAGAGTGAGATGCCAGCTCCTTTCATTCAGTCAGTAGCTTCAATCATTTCTGGACGTTTTTCAATGGCAAAAATCAATGAATATTGTAAATGAACAAACAGTAATTTCTCCGCATTGCAAGGTGCAATTCTGAAATTTTTTGCTTTTTCCTGCTCCTCTTAGCATGATAAAGAAGATTCAAAGAGAGTGAGATGCCAGCTCCTTTCATTCAGTCAGTAGCTTCAATCATTTCTGGACGTTTTTCAATGGCAAAAATCAATGAATATTGTAAATGCACAAACAGTAATTTCTCCGCATTGCAAGGTGCAATTCTGAAATTTTTTGCTTTTTCCTGCTCCTCTTAGCATGATAAAGAAGATTCAAAGAGAGTGAGATGCCAGCTCCTTTCATTCAGTCAGTAGCTACAATCATTTCTGGACGTTTTTCAATGGCAAAAATCAATGAATATTGTAAATGCACAAACAGTAATTTCTCCGCATTGCAAGGTGCAATTCTGAAATTTTTTGCTTTTTCCTGCTCCTCTTAGCATGATAAAGAAGATTCAAAGAGAGTGAGATGCCTGCTCCTTTCATTCAGTCAGTAGCTTCAAACATTTCTGGTATATGAATAACATGATGTTTTTCAATGGCAAAAATCAATGAATATTGTAAATGCACAAACAGTAATTTCTCCGCATTGCAAGGTGCAATTCTGAAATTTTTTGCTTTTTCCTGCTCCTCTTAGCATGGTAAAGAAGATTCAAAGAGAGTGAGATGCCAGCTCCTTTCATTCAGTCAGTAGCTTCAATCATTTCTGGACGTTTTTCAATGGCAAAAATCATTGAATATTGTAAATGCACAAACAGTAATTTCTCCGCATTGCAAGGTGCAATTCTGAAATTTTTGCTTTTTCCTGCTCCTCTTAGCATGATAAACAAGATTCAAAGAGAGTGAGATGCCAGCTCCTTTCATTCAGTCAGTAGCTTCAATCATTTCTGGACGTTTTTCAATGGCAAAAATCAATGAATATTGTAAATGCACAAACAGTAATTTCTCCGCATTGCAAGGTGCAATTCTGAAATTTTTTGCTTTTTCCTGCTCCTCTTAGCATGATAAAGAAGATTCAAAGAGAGTGAGATGCCAGCTCCTTTCATTCAGTCAGTAGCTTCAATCATTTCTGGACGTTTTCCTATGGCAAAAATCAATGAATATTGTAAATGCACAAACAGTAATTTCTCCGCATTGCAAGGTGCAATTCTGAAATTTTTTGCTTTTTCCTGCTCCTCTTAGCATGATAAACAAGATTCAAAGAGAGTGAGATGCCAGCTCCTTTCATTCAGTCAGTAGCTTCAATCATTTCTGGACGTTTTTCAATGGCAAAAATCAATGAATATTGTAAATGCACAAACAGTAATTTCTCCGCATTGCAAGGTGCAATTCTGAAATTTTTTGCTTTTTCCTGCTCCTCTTAGCATGATAAAGAAGATTCAAAGAGAGTGAGATGCCAGCTCCTTTCATTCAGTCAGTAGCTTCAATCATTTCTGGACGTTTTTCAATGGCAAAAATCAATGAATATTGTAAATGCACAAACAGTAATTTCTACGCATTGCAAGGTGCAATTCTGAAATTTTTTGCTTTTTCCTGCTCCTCTTAGCATGATAAAGAAGATTCAAAGAGAGTGAGATGCCAGCTCCTTTCATTCAGTCAGTAGCTTCAATCATTTCTGGACGTTTTTCAATGGCAAAAATCAATGAATATTGTAAATGCACAAACAGTAATTTCTCCGCATTGCAAGGTGCAATTCTGAAATTTTTTGCTTTTTCCTGCTCCTCTTAGCATGATAAAGAAGATTCAAAGAGAATGAGATGCCAGCTCCTTTCATTCAGTCAGTAGCTTCAATCATTTCTGGTATATGAATAACATGATGTTTTTCAATGGCAAAAATCAATGAATATTGTAAATGCACAAACAGTAATTTCTCCGCATTGCAAGGTGCAATTCTGAAATTTTTTGCTTTTTCCTGCTCCTCTTAGCATGATAAAGAAGATTCAAAGAGAGTGAGATGCCAGCTCCTTTCATTCAGTCAGTAGCTTCAATCATTTCTGGACGTTTTTCAATGGCAAAAATCAATGAATATTGTAAATGCACAAACAGTAATTTCTCCGCATTGCAAGGTGCAATTCTGAAATTTTTTGCTTTTTCCTGCTCCTCTTAGCATGATAAACAAGATTCAAAGAGAGTGAGATGCCAGCTCCTTTCATTCAGTCAGTAGCTTCAATCATTTCTGGACGTTTTTCAATGGCAAAAATCAATGAATATTGTAAATGCACAAACAGTAATTTCTCCGCATTGCAAGGTGCAATTCTGAAATTTTTTGCTTTTTCCTGCTCCTCTTAGCATGATAAAAAAGATTCAAAGAGAGTGAGATGCCAGCTCCTTTCATTCAGTCAGTAGCTTCAAACATTTCTGGTATATGAATAACATGATGTTTTTCAATGGCAAAAATCAATGAATATTGTAGATGCACAAACAGTAATTTCTCCGCATTGCAAGGTGCAATTCTGAAATTTTTTGCTTTTTCCTGCTCCTCTTAGCATGATAAAGAAGATTCAAAGAGAGTGAGATGCCAGCTCCTTTCATTCAGTCAGTAGCTTCAATCATTTCTGGACGTTTTTCAATGGCAAAAATCATTGAATATTGTAAATGCACAAACAGTAATTTCTCCGCATTGCAAGGTGCAATTCTGAAATTTTTTGCTTTTTCCTGCTCATCTTAGCATGATAAAGAAGATTCAAAGAGAGTGAGATGCTAGCTCCTTTCATTCAGTCAGTAGCTTCAATCATTTCTGGTATATGAATAACATGATGTTTTTCAATGGCAAAAATCAATGAATATTGTAAATGCACAAACAGTAATTTCTCCGCATTGCAAGGTGCAATTCTGAAATTTTTTGCTTTTTCCTGCTCCTCTTAGCATGATAAAGAAGATTCAAAGAGAATGAGATGCCAGCTCCTTTCATTCAGTCAGTAGCTTCAATCATTTCTGGACGTTTTTCAATGGCAAAAATCAATGAATATTGTAAATGCACAAACAGTAATTTCTCCGCATTGCAAGGTGCAATTCTGAAATTTTTTGCTTTTTCCTGCTCCTCTTAGCATGATAAACAAGATTCAAAGAGAGTGAGATGCCAGCTCCTTTCATTCAGTCAGTAGCTTCAATCATTTCTGGACGTTTTTCAATGGCAAAAATCAATGAATATTGTAAATGCACAAACAGTAATTTCTCCGCATTGCAAGGTGCAATTCTGAAATTTTTTGCTTTTTCCTGCTCCTCTAAGCATGATAAAGAAGATTCAAAGAGAGTGAGATGCCAGCTCCTTTCCTTCAGTCAGTAGCTTCAAACATTTCTGGTATATGAATAACATGATGTTTTTCAATGGCAAAAATCAATGAATATTGTAAATGCACAAACAGTAATTTCTCCGCATTGCAAGGTGCAATTCTGAAATTTTTTGCTTTTTCCTGCTCCTCTTAGCATGATAAAGAAGATTCAAAGAGAGTGAGATGCCAGCTCCTTTCATTCAGTCAGTAGCTTCAATCATTTCTGGACGTTTTTCAATGGCAAAAATCAATGAATATTGTAAATGCACAAACTAATTTCTCCACATTGCAAGGTGCAATTCTGAAATTTTTTGCTTTTTCCTGCTCCTCTTAGCATGATAAAGAAGAATCAAAGAGAGTGAGATGCCAGCTCCTTTCATTCAGTCAGTAGCTTCAATCATTTCTGGACGTTTTTCAGTGGCAAAAATCAATGAATATTGTAAATGCACAGACAGTAATTTCTCCGCATTGCAAGGTGCAATTCTGAAATTTTTTGCTTTTTCCTGCTCCTCTTAGCATGATAAAGAAGATTCAAAGAGAGTGAGATGCCAGCTCCTTTCATTCAGTCAGTAGCTTCAAACATTTCTGGTAAATGAATAACATGATGTTTTTCAATGGCAAAAATCAATGAATATTGTAAATGCACAAACAGTAATTTCTCCGCATTTCAAGGTGCAATTCTGAAATTTTTTGCTTTTTCCTGCTCCTCTTAGCATGGTAAAGAAGATTCAAAGAGAGTGAGATGCCAGCTCCTTTCATTCAGTCAGTAGCTTCAATCATTTCTGGACGTTTTTCAATGGCAAAAATCAATGAATATTGTAAATGCACAAACAGTAATTTCTCCGCATTGCAAGGTGCAATTCTGAAATTTTTTGCTTTTTCCTGCTCCTCTTAGCATGATAAACAAGATTCAAAGAGAGTGAGATGCCAGCTCCTTTCATTCAGTCAGTAGCTTCAATCATTTCTGGACGTTTTTCAATGGCAAAAATCAATGAATATTGTAAATGCACAAACAGTAATTTCTCCGCATTGCAAGGTGCAATTCTGAAATTTTTTGCTTTTTTCTGCTCCTCTCAGCATGATAAAGAAGACTCAAAGAGAGTGAGATGCCAGCTCCTTTCATTCAGTCAGTAGCTTCAAACATTTCTGGTATATGAATAACATGATGTTTTTCAATGGCAAAAATCAATGAATATTGTAAATGCACAAACAGTAATTTCTCCGCATTGCAAGGTGCAATTCTGAAATTTTTTGCTTTTTCCTGCTCCTCTTAGCATGATAAAGAAGATTCAAAGAGAGTGAGATGCCAGCTCCTTTCATTCAGTCAGTAGCTTCAATCATTTCTGGACGTTTTTCAATGGCAAAAATCAATGAATATTGTAAATGCACAAACAGTAATTTCTCCGCATTGCAAGGTGCAATTCTGAAATTTTTTGCTTTTTCCTGCTCCTCTTAGCATGATAAACAAGATTCAAAGAGAGTGAGATGCCAGCTCCTTTCATTCAGTCAGTAGCTTCAATCATTTCTGGACGTTTTTCAATGGCAAAAATCAATGAATATTGTAAATGCACAAACAGTAATTTCTCCGCATTGCAAGGTGCAATTCTGAAATTTTTTGCTTTTTCCTGCTCCTCTTAGCATGATAAAGAAGATTCAAAGAGAGTGAGATGCCAGCTCCTTTCATTCAGTCAGTAGCTACAATCATTTCTGGACGTTTTTCAATGGCAAAAATCAATGAATATTGTAAATGCACAAACAGTAATTTCTCCGCATTGCAAGGTGCAATTCTGAAATTTTTTGCTTTTTCCTGCTCCTCTTAGCATGATAAAGAAGATTCAAAGAGAGTGAGATGCCAGCTCCTTTCATTCAGTCAGTAGCTTCAAACATTTCTGGTATATGAATAACATGATGTTTTTCAATGGCAAAAATCAATGAATATTGTAAATGCACAAACAGTAATTTCTCCGCATTGCAAGGTGCAATTCTGAAATTTTTGCTTTTTCCTGCTCCTCTTAGCATGATAAACAAGATTCAAAGAGAGTGAGATGCCAGCTCCTTTCATTCAGTCAGTAGCTTCAATCATTTCTGGACCTTTTTCAATGGCAAAAATCAATGAATATTGTAAATGCACAAACAGTAATTTCTCCGCATTGCAAGGTGCAATTCTGAAATTTTTTGCTTTTTCCTGCTCCTCTTAGCATGATAAAGAAGATTCAAAGAGAGTGAGATGCCAGCTCCTTTCATTCAGTCAGTAGCTTCAATCATTTCTGGACGTTTTCCTATGGCAAAAATCAATGAATATTGTAAATGCACAAACAGTAATTTCTCCGCATTGCAAGGTGCAATTCTGAAATTTTTTGCTTTTTCCTGCTCCTCTTAGCATGATAAACAAGATTCAAAGAAAGTGAGATGCCAGCTCCTTTCATTCAGTCAGTAGCTTCAATCATTTCTGGACGTTTTTCAATGGCAAAAATCAATGAATATTGTAAATGCACAAACAGTAATTTCTCCGCATTGCAAGGTGCAATTCTGAAATTTTTTGCTTTTTCCTGCTCCTCTTAGCATGATAAAGAAGATTCAAAGAGAGTGAGATGCCAGCTCCTTTCATTCAGTCAGTAGCTTCAATCATTTCTGGACGTTTTTCAATGGCAAAAATCAATGAATATTGTAAATGCACAAACAGTAATTTCTCCGCATTGCAAGGTGCAATTCTGAAATTTTTTGCTTTTTCCTGCTCCTCTTAGCATGATAAAGAAGATTCAAAGAGAGTGAGATGCCAGCTCCTTTCATTCAGTCAGTAGCTTCAATCATTTCTGGACGTTTTTCAATGGCAAAAATCAATGAATATTGTAAATGCACAAACAGTAATTTCTCCGCATTGCAAGGTGCAATTCTGAAATTTTTTGCTTTTTCCTGCTCCTCTTAGCATGATAAAGAAGATTCAAAGAGAATGAGATGCCAGCTCCTTTCATTCAGTCAGTAGCTTCAATCATTTCTGGTATATGAATAACATGATGTTTTTCAATGGCAAAAATCAATGAATATTGTAAATGCACAAACAGTAATTTCTCCGCATTGCAAGGTGCAATTCTGAAATTTTTTGCTTTTTCCTGCTCCTCTTAGCATGATAAAGAAGATTCAAAGAGAGTGAGATGCCAGCTCCTTTCATTCAGTCAGTAGCTTCAATCATTTCTGGACGTTTTTCAATGGCAAAAATCAATGAATATTGTAAATGCACAAACAGTAATTTCTCCGCATTGCAAGGTGCAATTCTGAAATTTTTTGCTTTTTCCTGCTCCTCTTAGCATGATAAACAAGATTCAAAGAGAGTGAGATGCCAGCTCCTTTCATTCAGTCAGTAGCTTCAATCATTTCTGGACGTTTTTCAATGGCAAAAATCAATGAATATTGTAAATGCACAAACAGTAATTTCTCCGCATTGCAAGGTGCAATTCTGAAATTTTTTGCTTTTTCCTGCTCCTCTTAGCATGATAAAAAAGATTCAAAGAGAGTGAGATGCCAGCTCCTTTCATTCAGTCAGTAGCTTCAAACATTTCTGGTATATGAATAACATGATGTTTTTCAATGGCAAAAATCAATGAATATTGTAGATGCACAAACAGTAATTTCTCCGCATTGCAAGGTGCAATTCTGAAATTTTTTGCTTTTTCCTGCTCCTCTTAGCATGATAAAGAAGATTCAAAGAGAGTGAGATGCCAGCTCCTTTCATTCAGTCAGTAGCTTCAATCATTTCTGGACGTTTTTCAATGGCAAAAATCATTGAATATTGTAAATGCACAAACAGTAATTTCTCCGCATTGCAAGGTGCAATTCTGAAATTTTTTGCTTTTTCCTGCTCATCTTAGCATGATAAAGAAGATTCCAAGAGAGTGAGATGCCAGCTCCTTTCATTCAGTCAGTAGCTTCAATCATTTCTGGTATATGAATAACATGATGTTTTTCAATGGCAAAAATCAATGAATATTGTAAATGCACAAACAGTAATTTCTCCGCATTGCAAGGTGCAATTCTGAAATTTTTTGCTTTTTCCTGCTCCTCTTAGCATGATAAAGAAGATTCAAAGAGAATGAGATGCCAGCTCCTTTCATTCAGTCAGTAGCTTCAATCATTTCTGGACGTTTTTCAATGGCAAAAATCAATGAATATTGTAAATGCACAAACAGTAATTTCTCCGCATTGCAAGGTGCAATTCTGAAATTTTTTGCTTTTTCCTGCTCCTCTTAGCATGATAAACAAGATTCAAAGAGAGTGAGATGCCAGCTCCTTTCATTCAGTCAGTAGCTTCAATCATTTCTGGACGTTTTTCAATGGCAAAAATCAATGAATATTGTAAATGCACAAACAGTAATTTCTCCGCATTGCAAGGTGCAATTCTGAAATTTTTTGCTTTTTCCTGCTCCTCTTAGCATGATAAAAAAGATTCAAAGAGAGTGAGATGCCAGCTCCTTTCATTCAGTCAGTAGCTTCAAACATTTCTGGTATATGAATAACATGATGTTTTTCAATGGCAAAAATCAATGAATATTGTAGATGCACAAACAGTAATTTCTCCGCATTGCAAGGTGCAATTCTGAAATTTTTTGCTTTTTCCTGCTCCTCTTAGCATGATAAAGAAGATTCAAAGAGAGTGAGATGCCAGCTCCTTTCATTCAGTCAGTAGCTTCAATCATTTCTGGACGTTTTTCAATGGCAAAAATCATTGAATATTGTAAATGCACAAACAGTAATTTCTCCGCATTGCAAGGTGCAATTCTGAAATTTTTTGCTTTTTCCTGCTCATCTTAGCATGATAAAGAAGATTCAAAGAGAGTGAGATGCCAGCTCCTTTCATTCAGTCAGTAGCTTCAATCATTTCTGGTATATGAATAACATGATGTTTTTCAATGGCAAAAATCAATGAATATTGTAAATGCACAAACAGTAATTTCTCCGCATTGCAAGGTGCAATTCTGAAATTTTTTGCTTTTTCCTGCTCCTCTTAGCATGATAAAGAAGATTCAAAGAGAATGAGATGCCAGCTCCTTTCATTCAGTCAGTAGCTTCAATCATTTCTGGACGTTTTTCAATGGCAAAAATCAATGAATATTGTAAATGCACAAACAGTAATTTCTCCGCATTGCAAGGTGCAATTCTGAAATTTTTTGCTTTTTCCTGCTCCTCTTAGCATGATAAACAAGATTCAAAGAGAGTGAGATGCCAGCTCCTTTCATTCAGTCAGTAGCTTCAATCATTTCTGGACGTTTTTCAATGGCAAAAATCAATGAATATTGTAAATGCACAAACAGTAATTTCTCCGCATTGCAAGGTGCAATTCTGAAATTTTTTGCTTTTTCCTGCTCCTCTAAGCATGATAAAGAAGATTCAAAGAGAGTGAGATGCCAGCTCCTTTCCTTCAGTCAGTAGCTTCAAACATTTCTGGTATATGAATAACATGATGTTTTTCAATGGCAAAAATCAATGAATATTGTAAATGCACAAACAGTAATTTCTCCGCATTGCAAGGTGCAATTCTGAAATTTTTTGCTTTTTCCTGCTCCTCTTAGCATGATAAAGAAGATTCAAAGAGAGTGAGATGCCAGCTCCTTTCATTCAGTCAGTAGCTTCAATCATTTCTGGACGTTTTTCAATGGCAAAAATCAATGAATATTGTAAATGCACAAACTAATTTCTCCACATTGCAAGGTGCAATTCTGAAATTTTTTGCTTTTTCCTGCTCCTCTTAGCATGATAAAGAAGAATCAAAGAGAGTGAGATGCCAGCTCCTTTCATTCAGTCAGTAGCTTCAATCATTTCTGGACGTTTTTCAGTGGCAAAAATCAATGAATATTGTAAATGCACAGACAGTAATTTCTCCGCATTGCAAGGTGCAATTCTGAAATTTTTTGCTTTTTCCTGCTCCTCTTAGCATGATAAAGAAGATTCAAAGAGAGTGAGATGCCAGCTCCTTTCATTCAGTCAGTAGCTTCAAACATTTCTGGTAAATGAATAACATGATGTTTTTCAATGGCAAAAATCAATGAATATTGTAAATGCACAAACAGTAATTTCTCCGCATTGCAAGGTGCAATTCTGAAATTTTTTGCTTTTTCCTGCTCCTCTTAGCATGGTAAAGAAGATTCAAAGAGAGTGAGATGCCAGCTCCTTTCATTCAGTCAGTAGCTTCAATCATTTCTGGACGTTTTTCAATGGCAAAAATCATTGAATATTGTAAATGCACAAACAGTAATTTCTCCGCATTGCAAGGTGCAATTCTGAAATTTTTGCTTTTTCCTGCTCCTCTTAGCATGATAAACAAGATTCAAAGAGAGTGAGATGCCAGCTCCTTTCATTCAGTCAGTAGCTTCAATCATTTCTGGACGTTTTTCAATGGCAAAAATCAATGAATATTGTAAATGCACAAACAGTAATTTCTCCGCATTGCAAGGTGCAATTCTGAAATTTTTTGCTTTTTCCTGCTCCTCTTAGCATGATAAAGAAGATTCAAAGAGAGTGAGATGCCAGCTCCTTTCATTCAGTCAGTAGCTTCAATCATTTCTGGACGTTTTTCAATGGCAAAAATCAATGAATATTGTAAATGCACAAACAGTAATTTCTCCGCATTGCAAGGTGCAATTCTGAAATTTTTTGCTTTTTCCTGCTCCTCTTAGCATGATAAACAAGATTCAAAGAGAGTGAGATGCCAGATCCTTTCATTCAGTCAGTAGCTTCAATCATTTCTGGACGTTTTTCAATGGCAAAAATCAATGAATATTGTAAATGCACAAACAGTAATTTCTCCGCATTGCAAGGTGCAATTCTGAAATGTTTTGCTTTTTCCTGCTCCTCTTAGCATGATAAAGAAGATTCAAAGAGAGTGAGATGCCAGCTCCTTTCATTCAGTCAGTAGCTTCAATCATTTCTGGACGTTTTTCAATGGCAAAAATCAATGAATATTGTAAATGCACAAACAGTAATTTCTCCGCATTGCAAGGTGCAATTCTGAAATGTTTTGCTTTTTCCTGCTCCTCTTAGCATGATAAAGAAGATTCAAAGAGAGTGAGATGCCAGCTCCTTTCATTCAGTCAGTAGCTTCAATCATTTCTGGACGTTTTTCAATGGCAAAAATCAATGAATATTGTAAATGCACAAACAGTAATTTCTCCGCATTGCAAGGTGCAATTCTGAAATTTTTTGCTTTTTCCTGCTCCTCTTAGCATGATAAAGATTCAAAGAGAGTGAGATGCCAGCTCCTTTCATTCAGTCAGTAGCTTCAATCATTTCTGGACGTTTTTCAATGGCAAAAATCAATGAATATTGTAAATGCACAAACAGTAATTTCTCCGCATTGCAAGGTGCAATTCTGAAATTTTTTGCTTTTTCCTGCTCCTCTTAGCATGATAAAGAAGATTCAAAGAGAGTGAGATGCCAGCTCCTTTCATTCAGTCAGTAGCTACAATCATTTCTGGACGTTTTTCAATGGCAAAAATCAATGAATATTGTAAATGCACAAACAGTAATTTCTCCGCATTGCAAGGTGCAATTCTGAAATTTTTTGCTTTTTCCTGCTCCTCTTAGCATGATAAAGAAGATTCAAAGAGAGTGAGATGCCTGCTCCTTTCATTCAGTCAGTAGCTTCAAACATTTCTGGTATATGAATAACATGATGTTTTTCAATGGCAAAAATCAATGAATATTGTAAATGCACAAACAGTAATTTCTCCGCATTGCAAGGTGCAATTCTGAAATTTTTTGCTTTTTCCTGCTCCTCTTAGCATGGTAAAGAAGATTCAAAGAGAGTGAGATGCCAGCTCCTTTCATTCAGTCAGTAGCTTCAATCATTTCTGGACGTTTTTCAATGGCAAAAATCATTGAATATTGTAAATGCACAAACAGTAATTTCTCCGCATTGCAAGGTGCAATTCTGAAATTTTTGCTTTTTCCTGCTCCTCTTAGCATGATAAACAAGATTCAAAGAGAGTGAGATGCCAGCTCCTTTCATTCAGTCAGTAGCTTCAATCATTTCTGGACGTTTTTCAATGGCAAAAATCAATGAATATTGTAAATGCACAAACAGTAATTTCTCCGCATTGCAAGGTGCAATTCTGAAATTTTTTGCTTTTTCCTGCTCCTCTTAGCATGATAAAGAAGATTCAAAGAGAGTGAGATGCCAGCTCCTTTCATTCAGTCAGTAGCTTCAATCATTTCTGGACGTTTTCCTATGGCAAAAATCAATGAATATTGTAAATGCACAAACAGTAATTTCTCCGCATTGCAAGGTGCAATTCTGAAATTTTTTGCTTTTTCCTGCTCCTCTTAGCATGATAAACAAGATTCAAAGAGAGTGAGATGCCAGCTCCTTTCATTCAGTCAGTAGCTTCAATCATTTCTGGACGTTTTTCAATGGCAAAAATCAATGAATATTGTAAATACACAAACAGTAATTTCTCCGCATTGCAAGGTGCAATTCTGAAATTTTTTGCTTTTTCCTGCTCCTCTTAGCATGATAAAGAAGATTCAAAGAGAGTGAGATGCCAGCTCCTTTCATTCAGTCAGTAGCTTCAATCATTTCTGGACGTTTTTCAATGGCAAAAATCAATGAATATTGTAAATGCACAAACAGTAATTTCTACGCATTGCAAGGTGCAATTCTGAAATTTTTTGCTTTTTCCTGCTCCTCTTAGCATGATAAAGAAGATTCAAAGAGAGTGAGATGCCAGCTCCTTTCATTCAGTCAGTAGCTTCAATCATTTCTGGACGTTTTTCAATGGCAAAAATCAATGAATATTGTAAATGCACAAACAGTAATTTCTACGCATTGCAAGGTGCAATTCTGAAATTTTTTGCTTTTTCCTGCTCCTCTTAGCATGATAAAGAAGATTCAAAGAGAGTGAGATGCCAGCTCCTTTCATTCAGTCAGTAGCTTCAATCATTTCTGGACGTTTTTCAATGGCAAAAATCAATGAATATTGTAAATGCACAAACAGTAATTTCTCCGCATTGCAAGGTGCAATTCTGAAATTTTTTGCTTTTTCCTGCTCCTCTTAGCATGATGAAGAAGATTCAAAGAGAATGAGATGCCAGCTCCTTTCATTCAGTCAGTAGCTTCAATCATTTCTGGTATATGAATAACATGATGTTTTTCAATGGCAAAAATCAATGAATATTGTAAATGCACAAACAGTAATTTCTCCGCATTGCAAGGTGCAATTCTGAAATTTTTTGCTTTTTCCTGCTCCTCTTAGCATGATAAAGAAGATTCAAAGAGAGTGAGATGCCAGCTCCTTTCATTCAGTCAGTAGCTTCAATCATTTCTGGACGTTTTTCAATGGCAAAAATCAATGAATATTGTAAATGCACAAACAGTAATTTCTCCGCATTGCAAGGTGCAATTCTGAAATTTTTTGCTTTTTCCTGCTCCTCTTAGCATGATAAACAAGATTCAAAGAGAGTGAGATGCCAGCTCCTTTCATTCAGTCAGTAGCTTCAATCATTTCTGGACGTTTTTCAATGGCAAAAATCAATGAATATTGTAAATGCACAAACAGTAATTTCTCCGCATTGCAAGGTGCAATTCTGAAATTTTTTGCTTTGTCCTGCTCCTCTTAGCATGATAAAAAAGATTCAAAGAGAGTGAGATGCCAGCTCCTTTCATTCAGTCAGTAGCTTCAAACATTTCTGGTATATGAATAACATGATGTTTTTCAATGGCAAAAATCAATGAATATTGTAGATGCACAAACAGTAATTTCTCCGCATTGCAAGGTGCAATTCTGAAATTTTTTGCTTTTTCCTGCTCCTCTTAGCATGATAAAGAAGATTCAAAGAGAGTGAGATGCCAGCTCCTTTCATTCAGTCAGTAGCTTCAATCATTTCTGGACGTTTTTCAATGGCAAAAATCATTGAATATTGTAAATGCACAAACAGTAATTTCTCCGCATTGCAAGGTGCAATTCTGAAATTTTTTGCTTTTTCCTGCTCATCTTAGCATGATAAAGAAGATTCAAAGAGAGTGAGATGCCAGCTCCTTTCATTCAGTCAGTAGCTTCAATCATTTCTGGTATATGAATAACATGATGTTTTTCAATGGCAAAAATCAATGAATATTGTAAATGCACAAACAGGAATTTCTCCGCATTGCAAGGTGCAATTCTGAAATTTTTTGCTTTTTCCTGCTCCTCTTAGCATGATAAAGAAGATTCAAAGAGAATGAGATGCCAGCTCCTTTCATTCAGTCAGTAGCTTCAATCATTTCTGGACGTTTTTCAATGGCAAAAATCAATGAATATTGTAAATGCACAAACAGTAATTTCTCCGCATTGCAAGGTGCAATTCTGAAATTTTTTGCTTTTTCCTGCTCCTCTTAGCATGATAAACAAGATTCAAAGAGAGTGAGATGCCAGCTCCTTTCATTCAGTCAGTAGCTTCAATCATTTCTGGACGTTTTTCAATGGCAAAAATCAATGAATATTGTAAATGCACAAACAGTAATTTCTCCGCATTGCAAGGTGCAATTCTGAAATTTTTTGCTTTTTCCTGCTCCTCTAAGCATGATAAAGAAGATTCAAAGAGAGTGAGATGCCAGCTCCTTTCCTTCAGTCAGTAGCTTCAAACATTTCTGGTATATGAATAACATGATGTTTTTCAATGGCAAAAATCAATGAATATTGTAAATGCACAAACAGTAATTTCTCCGCATTGCAAGGTGCAATTCTGAAATTTTTTGCTTTTTCCTGCTCCTCTTAGCATGATAAAGAAGATTCAAAGAGAGTGAGATGCCAGCTCCTTTCATTCAGTCAGTAGCTTCAATCATTTCTGGACGTTTTTCAATGGCAAAAATCAATGAATATTGTAAATGCACAAACTAATTTCTCCACATTGCAAGGTGCAATTCTGAAATTTTTTGCTTTTTCCTGCTCCTCTTAGCATGATAAAGAAGAATCAAAGAGAGTGAGATGCCAGCTCCTTTCATTCAGTCAGTAGCTTCAATCATTTCTGGACGTTTTTCAGTGGCAAAAATCAATGAATATTGTAAATGCACAGACAGTAATTTCTCCGCATTGCAAGGTGCAATTCTGAAATTTTTTGCTTTTTCCTGCTCCTCTTAGCATGATAAAGAAGATTCAAAGAGAGTGAGATGCCAGCTCCTTTCATTCAGTCAGTAGCTTCAAACATTTCTGGTAAATGAATAACATGATGTTTTTCAATGGCAAAAATCAATGAATATTGTAAATGCACAAACAGTAATTTCTCCGCATTTCAAGGTGCAATTCTGAAATTTTTTGCTTTTTCCTGCTCCTCTTAGCATGGTAAAGAAGATTCAAAGAGAGTGAGATGCCAGCTCCTTTCATTCAGTCAGTAGCTTCAATCATTTCTGGACGTTTTTCAATGGCAAAAATCAATGAATATTGTAAATGCACAAACAGTAATTTCTCCGCATTGCAAGGTGCAATTCTGAAATTTTTTGCTTTTTCCTGCTCCTCTTAGCATGATAAACAAGATTCAAAGAGAGTGAGATGCCAGCTCCTTTCATTCAGTCAGTAGCTTCAATCATTTCTGGACGTTTTTCAATGGCAAAAATCAATGAATATTGTAAATGCACAAACAGTAATTTCTCCGCATTGCAAGGTGCAATTCTGAAATTTTTTGCTTTTTTCTGCTCCTCTCAGCATGATAAAGAAGACTCAAAGAGAGTGAGATGCCAGCTCCTTTCATTCAGTCAGTAGCTTCAAACATTTCTGGTATATGAATAA
Organism: Phyllobates terribilis; assembly: GCF_046119375.1. Classification (NCBI taxonomy): domain Eukaryota; kingdom Metazoa; phylum Chordata; class Amphibia; order Anura; family Dendrobatidae; genus Phyllobates; species Phyllobates terribilis. The sequence continues at coordinate 50,475 of NW_027365453.1, forward strand.
CATGATGTTTTTCAATGGCAAAAATCAATGAATATTGTAAATGCACAAACAGTAATTTCTCCGCATTGCAAGGTGCAATTCTGAAATTTTTTGCTTTTTCCTGCTCCTCTTAGCATGATAAAGAAGATTCAAAGAGAGTGAGATGCCAGCTCCTTTCATTCAGTCAGTAGCTTCAATCATTTCTGGACGTTTTTCAATGGCAAAAATCAATGAATATTGTAAATGCACAAACAGTAATTTCTCCGCATTGCAAGGTGCAATTCTGAAATTTTTTGCTTTTTCCTGCTCCTCTTAGCATGATAAACAAGATTCAAAGAGAGTGAGATGCCAGCTCCTTTCATTCAGTCAGTAGCTTCAATCATTTCTGGACGTTTTTCAATGGCAAAAATCAATGAATATTGTAAATGCACAAACAGTAATTTCTCCGCATTGCAAGGTGCAATTCTGAAATTTTTTGCTTTTTCCTGCTCCTCTTAGCATGATAAAGAAGATTCAAAGAGAGTGAGATGCCAGCTCCTTTCATTCAGTCAGTAGCTACAATCATTTCTGGACGTTTTTCAATGGCAAAAATCAATGAATATTGTAAATGCACAAACAGTAATTTCTCCGCATTGCAAGGTGCAATTCTGAAATTTTTTGCTTTTTCCTGCTCCTCTTAGCATGATAAAGAAGATTCAAAGAGAGTGAGATGCCAGCTCCTTTCATTCAGTCAGTAGCTTCAAACATTTCTGGTATATGAATAACATGATGTTTTTCAATGGCAAAAATCAATGAATATTGTAAATGCACAAACAGTAATTTCTCCGCATTGCAAGGTGCAATTCTGAAATTTTTTGCTTTTTCCTGCTCCTCTTAGCATGGTAAAGAAGATTCAAAGAGAGTGAGATGCCAGCTCCTTTCATTCAGTCAGTAGCTTCAATCATTTCTGGACGTTTTTCAATGGCAAAAATCATTGAATATTGTAAATGCACAAACAGTAATTTCTCCGCATTGCAAGGTGCAATTCTGAAATTTTTGCTTTTTCCTGCTCCTCTTAGCATGATAAACAAGATTCAAAGAGAGTGAGATGCCAGCTCCTTTCATTCAGTCAGTAGCTTCAATCATTTCTGGACCTTTTTCAATGGCAAAAATCAATGAATATTGTAAATGCACAAACAGTAATTTCTCCGCATTGCAAGGTGCAATTCTGAAATTTTTTGCTTTTTCCTGCTCCTCTTAGCATGATAAAGAAGATTCAAAGAGAGTGAGATGCCAGCTCCTTTCATTCAGTCAGTAGCTTCAATCATTTCTGGACGTTTTCCTATGGCAAAAATCAATGAATATTGTAAATGCACAAACAGTAATTTCTCCGCATTGCAAGGTGCAATTCTGAAATTTTTTGCTTTTTCCTGCTCCTCTTAGCATGATAAACAAGATTCAAAGAGAGTGAGATGCCAGCTCCTTTCATTCAGTCAGTAGCTTCAATCATTTCTGGACGTTTTTCAATGGCAAAAATCAATGAATATTGTAAATGCACAAACAGTAATTTCTCCGCATTGCAAGGTGCAATTCTGAAATTTTTTGCTTTTTCCTGCTCCTCTTAGCATGATAAAGAAGATTCAAAGAGAGTGAGATGCCAGCTCCTTTCATTCAGTCAGTAGCTTCAATCATTTCTGGACGTTTTTCAATGGCAAAAATCAATGAATATTGTAAATGCACAAACAGTAATTTCTCCGCATTGCAAGGTGCAATTCTGAAATTTTTTGCTTTTTCCTGCTCCTCTTAGCATGATAAAGAAGATTCAAAGAGAGTGAGATGCCAGCTCCTTTCATTCAGTCAGTAGCTTCAATCATTTCTGGACGTTTTTCAATGGCAAAAATCAATGAATATTGTAAATGCACAAACAGTAATTTCTCCGCATTGCAAGGTGCAATTCTGAAATTTTTTGCTTTTTCCTGCTCCTCTTAGCATGATAAAGAAGATTCAAAGAGAATGAGATGCCAGCTCCTTTCATTCAGTCAGTAGCTTCAATCATTTCTGGTATATGAATAACATGATGTTTTTCAATGGCAAAAATCAATGAATATTGTAAATGCACAAACAGTAATTTCTCCGCATTGCAAGGTGCAATTCTGAAATTTTTTGCTTTTTCCTGCTCCTCTTAGCATGATAAAGAAGATTCAAAGAGAGTGAGATGCCAGCTCCTTTCATTCAGTCAGTAGCTTCAATCATTTCTGGACGTTTTTCAATGGCAAAAATCAATGAATATTGTAAATGCACAAACAGTAATTTCTCCGCATTGCAAGGTGCAATTCTGAAATTTTTTGCTTTTTCCTGCTCCTCTTAGCATGATAAACAAGATTCAAAGAGAGTGAGATGCCAGCTCCTTTCATTCAGTCAGTAGCTTCAATCATTTCTGGACGTTTTTCAATGGCAAAAATCAATGAATATTGTAAATGCACAAACAGTAATTTCTCCGCATTGCAAGGTGCAATTCTGAAATTTTTTGCTTTTTCCTGCTCCTCTTAGCATGATAAAAAAGATTCAAAGAGAGTGAGATGCCAGCTCCTTTCATTCAGTCAGTAGCTTCAAACATTTCTGGTATATGAATAACATGATGTTTTTCAATGGCAAAAATCAATGAATATTGTAGATGCACAAACAGTAATTTCTCCGCATTGCAAGGTGCAATTCTGAAATTTTTTGCTTTTTCCTGCTCCTCTTAGCATGATAAAGAAGATTCAAAGAGAGTGAGATGCCAGCTCCTTTCATTCAGTCAGTAGCTTCAATAATTTCTGGACGTTTTTCAATGGCAAAAATCATTGAATATTGTAAATGCACAAACAGTAATTTCTCCGCATTGCAAGGTGCAATTCTGAAATTTTTTGCTTTTTCCTGCTCATCTTAGCATGATAAAGAAGATTCAAAGAGAGTGAGATGCCAGCTCCTTTCATTCAGTCAGTAGCTTCAATCATTTCTGGTATATGAATAACATGATGTTTTTCAATGGCAAAAATCAATGAATATTGTAAATGCACAAACAGTAATTTCTCCGCATTGCAAGGTGCAATTCTGAAATTTTTTGCTTTTTCCTGCTCCTCTTAGCATGATAAAGAAGATTCAAAGAGAATGAGATGCCAGCTCCTTTCATTCAGTCAGTAGCTTCAATCATTTCTGGACGTTTTTCAATGGCAAAAATCAATGAATATTGTAAATGCACAAACAGTAATTTCTCCGCATTGCAAGGTGCAATTCTGAAATTTTTTGCTTTTTCCTGCTCCTCTTAGCATGATAAACAAGATTCAAAGAGAGTGAGATGCCAGCTCCTTTCATTCAGTCAGTAGCTTCAATCATTTCTGGACGTTTTTCAATGGCAAAAATCAATGAATATTGTAAATGCACAAACAGTAATTTCTCCGCATTGCAAGGTGCAATTCTGAAATTTTTTGCTTTTTCCTGCTCCTCTTAGCATGATAAAAAAGATTCAAAGAGAGTGAGATGCCAGCTCCTTTCATTCAGTCAGTAGCTTCAAACATTTCTGGTATATGAATAACATGATGTTTTTCAATGGCAAAAATCAATGAATATTGTAGATGCACAAACAGTAATTTCTCCGCATTGCAAGGTGCAATTCTGAAATTTTTTGCTTTTTCCTGCTCCTCTTAGCATGATAAAGAAGATTCAAAGAGAGTGAGATGCCAGCTCCTTTCATTCAGTCAGTAGCTTCAATCATTTCTGGACGTTTTTCAATGGCAAAAATCATTGAATATTGTAAATGCACAAACAGTAATTTCTCCGCATTGCAAGGTGCAATTCTGAAATTTTTTGCTTTTTCCTGCTCATCTTAGCATGATAAAGAAGATTCAAAGAGAGTGAGATGCCAGCTCCTTTCATTCAGTCAGTAGCTTCAATCATTTCTGGTATATGAATAACATGATGTTTTTCAATGGCAAAAATCAATGAATATTGTAAATGCACAAACAGTAATTTCTCCGCATTGCAAGGTGCAATTCTGAAATTTTTTGCTTTTTCCTGCTCCTCTTAGCATGATAAAGAAGATTCAAAGAGAATGAGATGCCAGCTCCTTTCATTCAGTCAGTAGCTTCAATCATTTCTGGACGTTTTTCAATGGCAAAAATCAATGAATATTGTAAATGCACAAACAGTAATTTCTCCGCATTGCAAGGTGCAATTCTGAAATTTTTTGCTTTTTCCTGCTCCTCTTAGCATGATAAACAAGATTCAAAGAGAGTGAGATGCCAGCTCCTTTCATTCAGTCAGTAGCTTCAATCATTTCTGGACGTTTTTCAATGGCAAAAATCAATGAATATTGTAAATGCACAAACAGTAATTTCTCCGCATTGCAAGGTGCAATTCTGAAATTTTTTGCTTTTTCCTGCTCCTCTAAGCATGATAAAGAAGATTCAAAGAGAGTGAGATGCCAGCTCCTTTCCTTCAGTCAGTAGCTTCAAACATTTCTGGTATATGAATAACATGATGTTTTTCAATGGCAAAAATCAATGAATATTGTAAATGCACAAACAGTAATTTCTCCGCATTGCAAGGTGCAATTCTGAAATTTTTTGCTTTTTCCTGCTCCTCTGAGCATGATAAAGAAGATTCAAAGAGAGTGAGATGCCAGCTCCTTTCATTCAGTCAGTAGCTTCAATCATTTCTGGACGTTTTTCAATGGCAAAAATCAATGAATATTGTAAATGCACAAACTAATTTCTCCACATTGCAAGGTGCAATTCTGAAATTTTTTGCTTTTTCCTGCTCCTCTTAGCATGATAAAGAAGAATCAAAGAGAGTGAGATGCCAGCTCCTTTCATTCAGTCAGTAGCTTCAATCATTTCTGGACGTTTTTCAGTGGCAAAAATCAATGAATATTGTAAATGCACAGACAGTAATTTCTCCGCATTGCAAGGTGCAATTCTGAAATTTTTTGCTTTTTCCTGCTCCTCTTAGCATGATAAAGAAGATTCAAAGAGAGTGAGATGCCAGCTCCTTTCATTCAGTCAGTAGCTTCAAACATTTCTGGTAAATGAATAACATGATGTTTTTCAATGGCAAAAATCAATGAATATTGTAAATGCACAAACAGTAATTTCTCCGCATTGCAAGGTGCAATTCTGAAATTTTTTGCTTTTTCCTGCTCCTCTTAGCATGGTAAAGAAGATTCAAAGAGAGTGAGATGCCAGCTCCTTTCATTCAGTCAGTAGCTTCAATCATTTCTGGACGTTTTTCAATGGCAAAAATCATTGAATATTGTAAATGCACAAACAGTAATTTCTCCGCATTGCAAGGTGCAATTCTGAAATTTTTGCTTTTTCCTGCTCCTCTTAGCATGATAAACAAGATTCAAAGAGAGTGAGATGCCAGCTCCTTTCATTCAGTCAGTAGCTTCAATCATTTCTGGACGTTTTTCAATGGCAAAAATCAATGAATATTGTAAATGCACAAACAGTAATTTCTCCGCATTGCAAGGTGCAATTCTGAAATTTTTTGCTTTTTCCTGCTCCTCTTAGCATGATAAAGAAGATTCAAAGAGAGTGAGATGCCAGCTCCTTTCATTCAGTCAGTAGCTTCAATCATTTCTGGACGTTTTTCAATGGCAAAAATCAATGAATATTGTAAATGCACAAACAGTAATTTCTCCGCATTGCAAGGTGCAATTCTGAAATTTTTTGCTTTTTCCTGCTCCTCTTAGCATGATAAACAAGATTCAAAGAGAGTGAGATGCCAGATCCTTTCATTCAGTCAGTAGCTTCAATCATTTCTGGACGTTTTTCAATGGCAAAAATCAATGAATATTGTAAATGCACAAACAGTAATTTCTCCGCATTGCAAGGTGCAATTCTGAAATGTTTTGCTTTTTCCTGCTCCTCTTAGCATGATAAAGAAGATTCAAAGAGAGTGAGATGCCAGCTCCTTTCATTCAGTCAGTAGCTTCAATCATTTCTGGACGTTTTTCAATGGCAAAAATCAATGAATATTGTAAATGCACAAACAGTAATTTCTCCGCATTGCAAGGTGCAATTCTGAAATTTTTTGCTTTTTCCTGCTCCTCTTAGCATGATAAAGATTCAAAGAGAGTGAGATGCCAGCTCCTTTCATTCAGTCAGTAGCTTCAATCATTTCTGGACGTTTTTCAATGGCAAAAATCAATGAATATTGTAAATGCACAAACAGTAATTTCTCCGCATTGCAAGGTGCAATTCTGAAATTTTTTGCTTTTTCCTGCTCCTCTTAGCATGATAAAGAAGATTCAAAGAGAGTGAGATGCCAGCTCCTTTCATTCAGTCAGTAGCTTCAATCATTTCTGGACGTTTTTCAATGGCAAAAATCAATGAATATTGTAAATGCACAAACAGTAATTTCTCCGCATTGCAAGGTGCAATTCTGAAATTTTTTGCTTTTTCCTGCTCCTCTTAGCATGATAAACAAGATTCAAAGAGAGTGAGATGCCAGCTCCTTTCATTCAGTCAGTAGCTTCAATCATTTCTGGACGTTTTTCAATGGCAAAAATCATTGAATATTGTAAATGCACAAACAGTAATTTCTCCGCATTGCAAGGTGCAATTCTGAAATTTTTTGCTTTTTCCTGCTCCTCTTAGCATGATAAAGAAGATTCAAAGAGAATGAGATGCCAGCTCCTTTCATTCAGTCAGTAGCTTCAATCATTTCTGGTATATGAATAACATGATGTTTTTCAATGGCAAAAATCAATGAATATTGTAAATGCACAAACAGTAATTTCTCCGCATTGCAAGGTGCAATTCTGAAATTTTTTGCTTTTTCCTGCTCCTCTTAGCATGATAAAGAAGATTCAAAGAGAGTGAGATGCCAGCTCCTTTCATTCAGTCAGTAGCTTCAATCATTTCTGGACGTTTTTCAATGGCAAAAATCAATGAATATTGTAAATGCACAAACAGTAATTTCTCCGCATTGCAAGGTGCAATTCTGAAATTTTTTGCTTTTTCCTGCTCCTCTTAGCATGATAAACAAGATTCAAAGAGAGTGAGATGCCAGTTCCTTTCATTCAGTCAGTAGCTTCAATCATTTCTGGACGTTTTTCAATGGCAAAAATCAATGAATATTGTAAATGCACAAACAGTAATTTCTCCGCATTGCAAGGTGCAATTCTGAAATTTTTTGCTTTTTCCTGCTCCTCTTAGCATGATAAAAAAGATTCAAAGAGAGTGAGATGCCAGCTCCTTTCATTCAGTCAGTAGCTTCAAACATTTCTGGTATATGAATAACATGATGTTTTTCAATGGCAAAAATCAATGAATATTGTAGATGCACAAACAGTAATTTCTCCGCATTGCAAGGTGCAATTCTGAATTTTTTTGCTTTTTCCTGCTCACCTTAGCATGATAAAGAAGATTCAAATAGAGTGAGATGCCAGCTCCTTTCATTCAGTCAGTAGCTTCAATCATTTCTGGTATATGAATAACATGATGTTTTTCAATGGCAAAAATCAATGAATATTGTAAATGCACAAACAGTAATTTCTCCGCATTGCAAGGTGCAATTCTGAAATTTTTTGCTTTTTCCTGCTCCTCTTAGCATGATAAAGAAGATTCAAAGAGAATGAGATGCCAGCTCCTTTCATTCAGTCAGTAGCTTCAATCATTTCTGGACGTTTTTCAATGGCAAAAATCAATGAATATTGTAAATGCACAAACAGTAATTTCTCCGCATTGCAAGGTTCAATTCTGAAATTTTTTGCTTTTTCCTGCTCCTCTTAGCATGATAAACAAGATTCAAAGAGAGTGAGATGCCAGCTCCTTTCATTCAGTCAGTAGCTTCAATCATTTCTGGACGTTTGTCAATGGCAAAAATCAATGAATATTGTAAATGCACAAACAGTAATTTCTCCGCATTGCAAGGTGCAATTCTGAAATTTTTTGCTTTATCCTGCTCCTCTAAGCATGATAAAGAAGATTCAAAGAGAGTGAGATGCCAGCTCCTTTCCTTCAGTCAGTAGCTTCAAACATTTCTGGTATATGAATAACATGATGTTTTTCAAAGGCAAAAATCAATGAATATTGTAAATGCACAAACAGTAATTTCTCCGCATTGCAAGGTGCAATTCTGAAATTTTTTGCTTTTTCCTGCTCCTCTTAGCATGATAAAGAAGATTCAAAGAGAGTGAGATGCCAGCTCCTTTCATTCAGTCAGTAGCTTCAATCATTTCTGGACGTTTTTCAATGGCAAAAATCAATGAATATTGTAAATGCACAAACAGTAATTTCTCCACATTGCAAGGTGCAATTCTGAAATTTTTTGCTTTTTCCTGCTCCTCTTAGCATGATAAAGAAGAATCAAAGAGAGTGAGATGCCAGCTCCTTTCATTCAGTCAGTAGCTTCAATCATTTCTGGACGTTTTTCAGTGGCAAAAATCAATGAATATTGTAAATGCACAGACAGTAATTTCTCCGCATTGCAAGGTGCAATTCTGAAATTTTTTGCTTTTTCCTGCTCCTCTTAGCATGATAAACAAGATTCAAAGAGAGTGAGATGCCAGCTCCTTTCATTCAGTCAGTAGCTTCAATCATTTCTGGACGTTTTTCAATGGCAAAAATCATTGAATATTGTAAATGCACAAACAGTAATTTCTCCGCATTGCAAGGTGCAATTCTGAAATTTTTTGCTTTTTCCTGCTCCTCTTAGCATGATAAAGAAGATTCAAAGAGAATGAGATGCCAGCTCCTTTCATTCAGTCAGTAGCTTCAATCATTTCTGGTATATGAATAACATGATGTTTTTCAATGGCAAAAATCAATGAATATTGTAAATGCACAAACAGTAATTTCTCCGCATTGCAAGGTGCAATTCTGAAATTTTTTGCTTTTTCCTGCTCCTCTTAGCATGATAAAGAAGATTCAAAGAGAGTGAGATGCCAGCTCCTTTCATTCAGTCAGTAGCTTCAATCATTTCTGGACGTTTTTCAATGGCAAAAATCAATGAATATTGTAAATGCACAAACAGTAATTTCTCCGCATTGCAAGGTGCAATTCTGAAATTTTTTGCTTTTTCCTGCTCCTCTTAGCATGATAAACAAGATTCAAAGAGAGTGAGATGCCAGTTCCTTTCATTCAGTCAGTAGCTTCAATCATTTCTGGACGTTTTTCAATGGCAAAAATCAATGAATATTGTAAATGCACAAACAGTAATTTCTCCGCATTGCAAGGTGCAATTCTGAAATTTTTTGCTTTTTCCTGCTCCTCTTAGCATGATAAAAAAGATTCAAAGAGAGTGAGATGCCAGCTCCTTTCATTCAGTCAGTAGCTTCAAACATTTCTGGTATATGAATAGCATGATGTTTTTCAATGGCAAAAATCAATGAATATTGTAGATGCACAAACAGTAATTTCTCCGCATTGCAAGGTGCAATTCTGAAATTTTTTGCTTTTTCCTGCTCCTCTTAGCATGATAAAGAAGATTCAAAGAGAATGAGATGCCAGCTCCTTTCATTCAGTCAGTAGCTTCAATCATTTCTGGACGTTTTTCAATGGCAAAAATCATTGAATATTGTAAATGCACAAACAGCAATTTCTCCGCATTGCAAGGTGCAATTCTGAATTTTTTTGCTTTTTCCTGCTCACCTTAGCATGATAAAGAAGATTCAAAGAGAGTGAGATGCCAGCTCCTTTCATTCAGTCAGTAGCTTCAATCATTTCTGGTATATGAATAACATGATGTTTTTCAATGGCAAAAATCAATGAATATTGTAAATGCACAAACAGTAATTTCTCCACATTGCAAGGTGCAATTCTGAAATTTTTTGCTTTTTCCTGCTCCTCTTAGCATGATAAAGAAGATTCAAAGAGAATGAGATGCCAGCTCCTTTCATTCAGTCAGTAGCTTCAATCATTTCTGGACGTTTTTCAATGGCAAAAATCAATGAATATTGTAAATGCACAAACAGTAATTTCTCCGCATTGCAAGGTGCAATTCTGAAATTTTTTGCTTTTTCCTGCTCCTCTTAGCATGATAAACAAGATTCAAAGAGAGTGAGATGCCAGCTCCTTTCATTCAGTCAGTAGCTTCAATCATTTCTGGACGTTTGTCAATGGCAAAAATCAATGAATATTGTAAATGCACAAACAGTAATTTCTCCGCATTGCAAGGTGCAATTCTGAAATTTTTTGCTTTTTCCTGCTCCTCTAAGCATGATAAAGAAGATTCAAAGAGAGTGAGATGCCAGCTCCTTTCCTTCAGTCAGTAGCTTCAAACATTTCTGGTATATGAATAACATGATGTTTTTCAATGGCAAAAATCAATGAATATTGTAAATGCACAAACAGTAATTTCTCCGCATTGCAAGGTGCAATTCTGAAATTTTTTGCTTTTTCCTGCTCCTCTTAGCATGATAAAGAAGATTCAAAGAGAGTGAGATGCCAGCTCCTTTCATTCAGTCAGTAGCTTCAATCATTTCTGGACGTTTTTCAATGGCAAAAATCATTGAATATTGTAAATGCACAAACAGTAATTTCTCCGCATTGCAAGGTGCAATTCTGAAATTTTTTGCTTTTTCCTGCTCCTCTTAGCATGATAAAGAAGATTCAAAGAGAGTGAGATGCCAGCTCCTTTCATTCAGTCAGTAGCTTCAATCATTTCTGGTATATGAATAACATGATGTTTTTCAATGGCAAAAATCAATGAATATTGTAAATGCACAAACAGTAATTTCTCCGCATTGCAAGGTGCAATTCTGAAATTTTTTGCTTTTTCCTGCTCCTCTTAGCATGATAAAGAAGATTCAAAGAGAGTGAGATGCCAGCTCCTTTCATTCAGTCAGTAGCTTCAATCATTTCTGGACGTTTTTCAATGGCAAAAATCATTGAATATTGTAAATGCACAAACAGTAATTTCTCCGCATTGCAAGGTGCAATTCTGAAATTTTTTGCTTTTTCCTGCTCCTCTTAGCATGATAAAGAAGATTCAAAGAGAGTGAGATGCCAGCTCCTTTCATTCAGTCAGTAGCTTCAATCATTTCTGGTATATGAATAACATGATGTTTTTCAATGGCAAAAATCAATGAATATTGTAAATGCACAAACAGTAATTTCTCCGCATTGCAAGGTGCAATTCTGAAATTTTTTGCTTTTTCCTGCTCCTCTTAGCATGATAAAGAAGATTCAAAGAGAGTGAGATGCCAGCTCCTTTCATTCAGTCAGTAGCTTCAATCATTTCTGGACGTTTTTCAATGGCAAAAATCAATGAATATTGTAAATGCACAAACAGTAATTTCTCCGCATTGCAAGGTGCAATTCTGAAATTTTTTGCTTTTTTCTGCTCCTCTCAGCATGATAAAGAAGACTCAAAGAGAGTGAGATGCCAGCTCCTTTCATTCAGTCAGTAGCTTCAAACATTTCTGGTATATGAATAACGATGTTTTTCAATGGCAAAAATCAATGAATATTGTAAATGCACAAACAGTAATTTCTCCGCATTGCAAGGTGTAATTCTGAAATTTTTTGCTTTTTCCTGCTCCTCTTAGCATGATAAAGAAGATTCAAAGAGAGTGAGATGCCAGCTCCTTTCATTCAGTCAGTAGCTTCAATCATTTCTGGACGTTTTTCAATGGCAAAAATCAATGAATATTGTAAATGCACAAACAGTAATTTCTCCGCATTGCAAGGTGCAATTCTGAAATTTTTTGCTTTTTCCTGCTCCTCTTAGCATGATAAACAAGATTCAAAGAGAGTGAGATGCCAGCTCCTTTCATTCAGTCAGTAGCTTCAATCATTTCTGGACGTTTTTCAATGGCAAAAATCAATGAATATTGTAAATGCACAAACAGTAATTTCTCCGCATTGCAAGGTGCAATTCTGAAATTTTTTGCTTTTTCCTGCTCCTCTTAGCATGATAAAGAAGATTCAAAGAGAGTGAGATGCCAGCTCCTTTCATTCAGTCAGTAGCTACAATCATTTCTGGACGTTTTTCAATGGCAAAAATCAATGAATATTGTAAATGCACAAACAGTAATTTCTCCGCATTGCAAGGTGCAATTCTGAAATTTTTTGCTTTTTCCTGCTCCTCTTAGCATGATAAAGAAGATTCAAAGAGAGTGAGATGCCAGCTCCTTTCATTCAGTCAGTAGCTTCAATCATTTCTGGTATATGAATAACATGATGTTTTTCAATGGCAAAAATCAATGAATATTGTAAATGCACAAACAGTAATTTCTCCGCATTGCAAGGTGCAATTCTGAAATTTTTTGCTTTTTCCTGCTCCTCTTAGCATGATAAAGAAGATTCAAAGAGAGTGAGATGCCAGCTGCTTTCATTCAGTCAGTAGCTTCAATCATTTCTGGACGTTTTTCAATGGCAAAAATCAATGAATATTGTAAATGCACAAACAGTAATTTCTCCGCATTGCAAGGTGCAATTCTGAAATTTTTTGCTTTTTTCTGCTCCTCTCAGCATGATAAAGAAGACTCAAAGAGAGTGAGATGCCAGCTCCTTTCATTCAGTCAGTAGCTTCAAACATTTCTGGTATATGAATAACGATGTTTTTCAATGGCAAAAATCAATGAATATTGTAAATGCACAAACAGTAATTTCTCCGCATTGCAAGGTGCAATTCTGAAATTTTTTGCTTTTTCCTGCTCCTCTTAGCATGATAAAGAAGATTCAAAGAGAGTGAGATGCCAGCTCCTTTCATTCAGTCAGTAGCTTCAATCATTTCTGGACGTTTTTCAATGGCAAAAATCAATGAATATTGTAAATGCACAAACAGTAATTTCTCCGCATTGCAAGGTGCAATTCTGAAATTTTTTGCTTTTTCCTGCTCCTCTTAGCATGATAAACAAGATTCAAAGAGAGTGAGATGCCAGCTCCTTTCATTCAGTCAGTAGCTTCAATCATTTCTGGACGTTTTTCAATGGCAAAAATCAATGAATATTGTAAATGCACAAACAGTAATTTCTCCGCATTGCAAGGTGCAATTCTGAAATTTTTTGCTTTTTCCTGCTCCTCTTAGCATGATAAAGAAGATTCAAAGAGAGTGAGATGCCAGCTCCTTTCATTCAGTCAGTAGCTACAATCATTTCTGGACGTTTTTCAATGGCAAAAATCAATGAATATTGTAAATGCACAAACAGTAATTTCTCCGCATTGCAAGGTGCAATTCTGAAATTTTTTGCTTTTTCCTGCTCCTCTTAGCATGATAAAGAAGATTCAAAGAGAGTGAGATGCCAGCTCCTTTCATTCAGTCAGTAGCTTCAAACATTTCTGGTATATGAATAACATGATGTTTTTCAATGGCAAAAATCAATGAATATTGTAAATGCACAAACAGTAATTTCTCCGCATTGCAAGGTGCAATTCTGAAATTTTTTGCTTTTTCCTGCTCCTCTTAGCACGATAAAGAAGATTCAAAGAGAGTGAGATGCCAGCTCCTTTCATTCAGTCAGTAGCTTCAATCATTTCTGGACGTTTTTCAATGGCAAAAATCATTGAATATTGTAAATGCACAAACAGTAATTTCTCCGCATTGCAAGGTGCAATTCTGAAATTTTTTGCTTTTTCCTGCTCCTCTTAGCATGATAAAGAAGATTCAAAGAGAGTGAGATGCCAGCTCCTTTCATTCAGTCAGTAGCTTCAATCATTTCTGGAATATGAATAACATGATGTTTTTCAATGGCAAAAATCAATGAATATTGTAAATGCACAAACAGTAATTTCTCCGCATTGCAAGGTGCAATTCTGAAATTTTTTGCTTTTTTCTGCTCCTCTTAGCATGATAAAGAAGATTCAAAGAGAGTGAGATGCCAGCTCCTTTCATTCAGTCAGTAGCTTCAATCATTTCTGGACGTTTTTCAATGGCAAAAATCAATGAATATTGTAAATGCACAAACAGTAATTTCTCCGCATTGCAAGGTGCAATTCTGAAATTTTTTGCTTTTTCCTGCTCCTCTTAGCATGATAAACAAGATTCAAAGAGAGTGAGATGCCAGCTCCTTTCATTCAGTCAGTAGCTTCAATCATTTCTGGACGTTTTTCAATGGCAAAAATCAATGAATATTGTAAATGCACAAACAGTAATTTCTCCGCATTGCAAGGTGCAATTCTGAAATTTTTTGCTTTTTCCTGCTCCTCTTAGCATGATAAAGAAGATTCAAAGAGAGTGAGATGCCAGCTCCTTTCATTCAGTCAGTAGCTACAATCATTTCTGGACTTTTTTCAATGGCAAAAATCAATGAATATTGTAAATGCACAAACAGTAATTTCTCCGCATTGCAAGGTGCAATTCTGAAATTTTTTGCTTTTTCCTGCTCCTCTTAGCATGATAAAGAAGATTCAAAGAGAGTGAGATGCCAGCTCCTTTCATTCAGTCAGTAGCTTCAAACATTTCTGGTATATGAATAACATGATGTTTTTCAATGGCAAAAATCAATGAATATTGTAAATGCACAAACAGTAATTTCTCCGCATTGCAAGGTGCAATTCTGAAATTTTTTGCTTTTTCCTGCTCCTCTTAGCATGATAAAGAAGATTCAAAGAGAGTGAGATGCCAGCTCCTTTCATTCAGTCAGTAGCTACAATCATTTCTGGACGTTTTTCAATGGCAAAAATCAATGAATATTGTAAATGCACAAACAGTAATTTCTCCGCATTGCAAGGTGCAATTCTGAAATTTTTTGCTTTTTCCTGCTCCTCTTAGCATGATAAACAAGATTCAAAGAGAGTGAGATGCCAGCTCCTTTCATTCAGTCAGTAGCTTCAAACATTTCTGGTATATGAATAACATGATGTTTTTCAATGGCAAAAATCAATGAATATTGTAAATGCACAAACAGTAATTTCTCCGCATTGCAAGGTGCAATTCTGAAATTTTTTGCTTTTTCCTGCTCCTCTTAGCATGATAAGATTCAAAGAGAGTGAGATGCCAGCTCCTTTCATTCAGTCAGTAGCTTCAATCATTTCTGGACGTTTTTCAATGGCAAAAATCATTGAATATTGTAAATGCACAAACAGTAATTTCTCCGCATTGCAAGGTGCAATTCTGAAATTTTTTGCTTTTTCCTGCTCCTCTTAGCATGATAAAGAAGATTCAAAGAGAGTGAGATGCCAGCTCCTTTCATTCAGTCAGTAGCTTCAATCATTTCTGGAATATGAATAACATGATGTTTTTCAATGGCAAAAATCAATGAATATTGTAAATGCACAAACAGTAATTTCTCCGCATTGCAAGGTGCAATTCTGAAATTTTTTGCTTTTTTCTGCTCCTCTTAGCATGATAAAGAAGATTCAAAGAGAGTGAGATGCCAGCTCCTTTCATTCAGTCAGTAGCTTCAATCATTTCTGGACGTTTTTCAATGGCAAAAATCAATGAATATTGTAAATGCACAAACAGTAATTTCTCCGCATTGCAAGGTGCAATTCTGAAATTTTTTGCTTTTTCCTGCTCCTCTTAGCATGATAAACAAGATTCAAAGAGAGTGAGATGCCAGCTCCTTTCATTCAGTCAGTAGCTTCAATCATTTCTGGACGTTTTTCAATGGCAAAAATCAATGAATATTGTAAATGCACAAACAGTAATTTCTCCGCATTGCAAGGTGCAATTCTGAAATTTTTTGCTTTTTCCTGCTCCTCTTAGCATGATAAAGAAGATTCAAAGAGAGTGAGATGCCAGCTCCTTTCATTCAGTCAGTAGCTACAATCATTTCTGGACGTTTTTCAATGGCAAAAATCAATGAATATTGTAAATGCACAAACAGTAATTTCTCCGCATTGCAAGGTGCAATTCTGAAATTTTTTGCTTTTTCCTGCTCCTCTTAGCATGATAAAGAAGATTCAAAGAGAGTGAGATGCCAGCTCCTTTCATTCAGTCAGTAGCTTCAAACATTTCTGGTATATGAATAACATGATGTTTTTCAATGGCAAAAATCAATGAATATTGTAAATGCACAAACAGTAATTTCTCCGCATTGCAAGGTGCAATTCTGAAATTTTTTGCTTTTTCCTGCTCCTCTTAGCATGATAAAGAAGATTCAAAGAGAGTGAGATGCCAGCTCCTTTCATTCAGTCAGTAGCTTCAATCATTTCTGGACGTTTTTCAATGGCAAAAATCATTGAATATTGTAAATGCACAAACAGTAATTTCTCCGCATTGCAAGGTGCAATTCTGAAATTTTTTGCTTTTTCCTGCTCCTCTTAGCATGATAAAGAAGATTCAAAGAGAGTGAGATGCCAGCTCCTTTCATTCAGTCAGTAGCTTCAATCATTTCTGGAATATGAATAACATGATGTTTTTCAATGGCAAAAATCAATGAATATTGTAAATGCACAAACAGTAATTTCTCCGCATTGCAAGGTGCAATTCTGAAATTTTTTGCTTTTTCCTGCTCCTCTTAGCATGATAAAGAAGATTCAAAGAGAGTGAGATGCCAGCTCCTTTCATTCAGTCAGTAGCTTCAATCATTTCTGGACGTTTTTCAATGGCAAAAATCATTGAATATTGTAAATGCACAAACAGTAATTTCTCCGCATTGCAAGGTGCAATTCTGAAATTTTTTGCTTTTTCCTGCTCCTCTTAGCATGATAAAGAAGATTCAAAGAGAGTGAGATGCCAGCTCCTTTCATTCAGTCAGTAGCTTCAATCATTTCTGGTATATGAATAACATGATGTTTTTCAATGGCAAAAATCAATGAATATTGTAAATGCACAAACAGTAATTTCTCCGCATTGCAAGGTGCAATTCTGAAATTTTTTGCTTTTTCCTGCTCCTCTTAGCATGATAAAGAAGATTCAAAGAGAGTGAGATGCCAGCTCCTTTCATTCAGTCAGTAGCTTCAATCATTTCTGGACGTTTTTCAATGGCAAAAATCAATGAATATTGTAAATGCACAAACAGTAATTTCTCCGCATTGCAAGGTGCAATTCTGAAATTTTTTGCTTTTTCCTGCTCCTCTTAGCGTGATAAACAAGATTCAAAGAGAGTGAGATGCCAGCTCTTTTCATTCAGTCAGTAGCTTCAATCATTTCTGGACGTTTTTCAATGGCAAAAATCATTGAATATTGTAAATGCACAAACAGTAATTTCTCCGCATTGCAAGGTGCAATTCTGAAATTTTTTGCTTTTTCCTGCTCCTCTTAGCATGATAAAGAAGATTCAAAGAGAGTGAGATGCCAGCTCCTTTCATTCAGTCAGTAGCTTCAATCATTTCTGGAATATGAATAACATGACGTTTTTCAATGGCAAAAATCAATGAATATTGTAAATGCACAAACAGTAATTTCTCCGCATTGCAAGGTGCAATTCTGAAATTTTTTGCTTTTTCCTGCTCCTCTTAGCATGATAAAGAAGATTCAAAGAGAGTGAGATGCCAGCTCCTTTCATTCAGTCAGTAGCTTCAATCATTTCTGGACGTTTTTCAATGGCAAAAATAAATGAATATTGTAA
Source organism: Phyllobates terribilis (assembly GCF_046119375.1). NCBI lineage: Eukaryota > Metazoa > Chordata > Amphibia > Anura > Dendrobatidae > Phyllobates > Phyllobates terribilis. The sequence continues at coordinate 67,876 of NW_027365453.1, forward strand.
ATGCACAAACAGTAATTTCTCCGCATTGCAAGGTGCAATTCTGAAATTTTTTGCTTTTTCCTGCTCCTCTTAGCATGATAAAGAAGATTCAAAGAGAGTGAGATGCCAGCTCCTTTCATTCAGTCAGTAGCTTCAAACATTTCTGGTATATGAATAACATGATGTTTTTCAATGGCAAAAATCAATGAATATTGTAAATGCACAAACAGTAATTTCTCCGCATTGCAAGGTGCAATTCTGAAATTTTTTGCTTTTTCCTGCTCCTCTTAGCATGATAAAGAAGATTCAAAGAGAGTGAGATGCCAGCTCCTTTCATTCAGTCAGTAGCTTCAAACATTTCTGGTATATGAATAACATGATGTTTGTCAATGGCAAAAATCAATGAATATTGTAAATGCACAAACAGTAATTTCTCCGCATTGCAAGGTGCAATTCTGAAATTTTTTGCTTTTTCCTGCTCCTCTTAGCATGATAAAGAAGATTCAAAGAGAATGAGATGCCAGCTCCTTTCATTCAGTCAGTAGCTTCAATCATTTCTGGTATATGAATAACATGATGTTTTTCAATGGCAAAAATCAATGAATATTGTAAATGCACAAACAGTAATTTCTCCGCATTGCAAGGTGCAATTCTGAAATTTTTTGCTTTTTCCTGCTCCTCTTAGCATGATAAAGAAGATTCAAAGAGAGTGAGATGCCAGCTCCTTTCATTCAGTCAGTAGCTTCAATCATTTCTGGACGTTTTTCAATGGCAAAAATCAATGAATATTGTAAATGCACAAACAGTAATTTCTCCGCATTGCAAGGTGCAATTCTGAAATTTTTTGCTTTTTCCTGCTCCTCTTAGCATGATAAACAAGATTCAAAGAGAGTGAGATGCCAGTTCCTTTCATTCAGTCAGTAGCTTCAATCATTTCTGGACGTTTTTCAATGGCAAAAATCAATGAATATTGTAAATGCACAAACAGTAATTTCTCCGCATTGCAAGGTGCAATTCTGAAATTTTTTGCTTTTTCCTGCTCCTCTTAGCATGATAAAAAAGATTCAAAGAGAGTGAGATGCCAGCTCCTTTCATTCAGTCAGTAGCTTCAAACATTTCTGGTATATGAATAACATGATGTTTTTCAATGGCAAAAATCAATGAATATTGTAGATGCACAAACAGTAATTTCTCCGCATTGCAAGGTGCAATTCTGAAATTTTTTGCTTTTTCCTGCTCCTCTTAGCATAATAAAGAAGATTCAAAGAGAGTGAGATGCCAGCTCCTTTCATTCAGTCAGTAGCTTCAATCATTTCTGGACGTTTTTCAATGGCAAAAATCATTGAATATTGTAAATGCACAAACAGCAATTTCTCCGCATTGCAAGGTGCAATTCTGAATTTTTTTGCTTTTTCCTGCTCACCTTAGCATGATAAAGAAGATTCAAAGAGAGTGAGATGCCAGCTCCTTTCATTCAGTCAGTAGCTTCAATCATTTCTGGTATATGAATAACATGATGTTTTTCAATGGCAAAAATCAATGAATATTGTAAATGCACAAACAGTAATTTCTCCGCATTGCAAGGTGCAATTCTGAAATTTTTTGCTTTTTCCTGCTCCTCTTAGCATGATAAAGAAGATTCAAAGAGAATGAGATGCCAGCTCCTTTCATTCAGTCAGTAGCTTCAATCATTTCTGGACGTTTTTCAATGGCAAAAATCAATGAATATTGTAAATGCACAAACAGTAATTTCTCCGCATTGCAAGGTGCAATTCTGAAATTTTTTGCTTTTTCCTGCTCCTCTTAGCATGATAAACAAGATTCAAAGAGAGTGAGATGCCAGCTCCTTTCATTCAGTCAGTAGCTTCAATCATTTCTGGACGTTTGTCAATGGCAAAAATCAATGAATATTGTAAATGCACAAACAGTAATTTCTCCGCATTGCAAGGTGCAATTCTGAAATTTTTTCCTTTATCCTGCTCCTCTAAGCATGATAAAGAAGATTCAAAGAGAGTGAGATGCCAGCTCCTTTCCTTCAGTCAGTAGCTTCAAACATTTCTGGTATATGAATAACATGATGTTTTTCAAAGGCAAAAATCAATGAATATTGTAAATGCACAAACAGTAATTTCTCCGCATTGCAAGGTGCAATTCTGAAATTTTTTGCTTTTTCCTGCTCCTCTTAGCATGATAAAGAAGATTCAAAGAGAGTGAGATGCCAGCTCCTTTCATTCAGTCAGTAGCTTCAATCATTTCTGGACGTTTTTCAATGGCAAAAATCAATGAATATTGTAAATGCACAAACAGTAATTTCTCCACATTGCAAGGTGCAATTCTGAAATTTTTTGCTTTTTCCTGCTCCTCTTAGCATGATAAAGAAGATTCAAAGAGAGTGAGATGCCAGCTCCTTTCATTCAGTCAGTAGCTTCAATCATTTCTGGACGTTTTTCAATGGCAAAAATCATTGAATATTGTAAATGCACAAACAGTAATTTCTCCGCATTGCAAGGTGCAATTCTGAAATTTTTTGCTTTTTCCTGCTCCTCTTAGCATGATAAAGAAGATTCAAAGAGAGTGAGATGCCAGCTCCTTTCATTCAGTCAGTAGCTTCAATCATTTCTGGAATATGAATAACATGATGTTTTTCAATGGCAAAAATCAATGAATATTGTAAATGCACAAACAGTAATTTCTCCGCATTGCAAGGTGCAATTCTGAAATTTTTTGCTTTTTCCTGCTCCTCTTAGCATGATAAAGAAGATTCAAAGAGAGTGAGATGCCAGCTCCTTTCATTCAGTCAGTAGCTTCAATCATTTCTGGACGTTTTTCAATGGCAAAAATCATTGAATATTGTAAATGCACAAACAGTAATTTCTCCGCATTGCAAGGTGCAATTCTGAAATTTTTTGCTTTTTCCTGCTCCTCTTAGCATGATAAAGAAGATTCAAAGAGAGTGAGATGCCAGCTCCTTTCATTCAGTCAGTAGCTTCAATCATTTCTGGTATATGAATAACATGATGTTTTTCAATGGCAAAAATCAATGAATATTGTAAATGCACAAACAGTAATTTCTCCGCATTGCAAGGTGCAATTCTGAAATTTTTTGCTTTTTCCTGCTCCTCTTAGCATGATAAAGAAGATTCAAAGAGAGTGAGATGCCAGCTCCTTTCATTCAGTCAGTAGCTTCAATCATTTCTGGACGTTTTTCAATGGCAAAAATCAATGAATATTGTAAATGCACAAACAGTAATTTCTCCGCATTGCAAGGTGCAATTCTGAAATTTTTTGCTTTTTCCTGCTCCTCTTAGCATGATAAAGAAGATTCAAAGAGAGTGAGATGCCAGCTCCTTTCATTCAGTCAGTAGCTTCAATCATTTCTGGACGTTTTTCAATGGCAAAAATCAATGAATATTGTAAATGCACAAACAGTAATTTCTCCGCATTGCAAGGTGCAATTCTGAAATTTTTTGCTTTTTCCTGCTCCTCTTAGCATGATAAAGAAGATTCAAAGAGAGTGAGATGCCAGCTCCTTTCATTCAGTCAGTAGCTTCAATCATTTCTGGACGTTTTTCAATGGCAAAAATAAATGAATATTGTAAATGCACAAACAGTAATTTCTCCGCATTGCAAGGTGCAATTCTGAAATTTTTTGCTTTTTCCTGCTCCTCTTAGCATGATAAAGAAGATTCAAAGAGAGTGAGATGCCAGCTCCTTTCATTCAGTCAGTAGCTTCAAACATTTCTGGTATATGAATAACATGATGTTTTTCAATGGCAAAAATCAATGAATATTGTAAATGCACAAACAGTAATTTCTCCGCATTGCAAGGTGCAATTCTGAAATTTTTTGCTTTTTCCTGCTCCTCTTAGCATGATAAAGAAGATTCAAAGAGAGTGAGATGCCAGCTCCTTTCATTCAGTCAGTAGCTTCAAACATTTCTGGTATATGAATAACATGATGTTTTTCAATGGCAAAAATCAATGAATATTGTAAATGCACAAACAGTAATTTCTCCGCATTGCAAGGTGCAATTCTGAAATTTTTTGCTTTTTCCTGCTCCTCTTAGCATGATAAAGAAGATTCAAAGAGAGTGAGATGCCAGCTCCTTTCATTCAGTCAGTAGCTTCAATCATTTCTGGACGTTTTTCAATGGCAAAAATCATTGAATATTGTAAATGCACAAACAGTAATTTCTCCGCATTGCAAGGTGCAATTCTGAAATTTTTTGCTTTTTCCTGCTCCTCTTAGCATGATAAAGAAGATTCAAAGAGAGTGAGATGCCAGCTCCTTTCATTCAGTCAGTAGCTTCAATCATTTCTGGAATATGAATAACATGATGTTTTTCAATGGCAAAAATCAATGAATATTGTAAATGCACAAACAGTAATTTCTCCGCATTGCAAGGTGCAATTCTGAAATTTTTTGCTTTTTCCTGCTCCTCTTAGCATGATAAAGAAGATTCAAAGAGAGTGAGATGCCAGCTCCTTTCATTCAGTCAGTAGCTTCAATCATTTCTGGACGTTTTTCAATGGCAAAAATCATTGAATATTGTAAATGCACAAACAGTAATTTCTCCGCATTGCAAGGTGCAATTCTGAAATTTTTTGCTTTTTCCTGCTCCTCTTAGCATGATAAAGAAGATTCAAAGAGAGTGAGATGCCAGCTCCTTTCATTCAGTCAGTAGCTTCAATCATTTCTGGTATATGAATAACATGATGTTTTTCAATGGCAAAAATCAATGAATATTGTAAATGCACAAACAGTAATTTCTCCGCATTGCAAGGTGCAATTCTGAAATTTTTTGCTTTTTCCTGCTCCTCTTAGCATGATAAAGAAGATTCAAAGAGAGTGAGATGCCAGCTCCTTTCATTCAGTCAGTAGCTTCAATCATTTCTGGACGTTTTTCAATGGCAAAAATCAATGAATATTGTAAATGCACAAACAGTAATTTCTCCGCATTGCAAGGTGCAATTCTGAAATTTTTTGCTTTTTCCTGCTCCTCTTAGCGTGATAAACAAGATTCAAAGAGAGTGAGATGCCAGCTCTTTTCATTCAGTCAGTAGCTTCAATCATTTCTGGACGTTTTTCAATGGCAAAAATCAATGAATATTGTAAATGCACAAACTAATTTCTCCGCATTGCAAGGTGCAATTCTGAAATTTTTTGCTTTTTCCTGCTCCTCTTAGCATGATAAAGAAGATTCAAAGAGAGTGAGATGCCAGCTCCTTTCATTCAGTCAGTAGCTTCAAACATTTCTGGTATATGAATAACATGATGTTTTTCAATGGCAAAAATCAATGAATATTGTAAATGCACAAACAGTAATTTCTCCGCATTGCAAGGTGCAATTCTGAAATTTTTTGCTTTTTCCTGCTCCTCTTAGCATGATAAAGAAGATTCAAAGAGAGTGAGATGCCAGCTCCTTTCATTCAGTCAGTAGCTTCAATCATTTCTGGACGTTTTTCAATGGCAAAAATCATTGAATATTGTAAATGCACAAACAGTAATTTCTCCGCATTGCAAGGTGCAATTCTGAAATTTTTTGCTTTTTCCTGCTCCTCTTAGCATGATAAAGAAGATTCAAAGAGTGAGATGCCAGCTCCTTTCATTCAGTCAGTAGCTTCAATCATTTCTGGAATATGAATAACATGATGTTTTTCAATGGCAAAAATCAATGAATATTGTAAATGCACAAACAGTAATTTCTCCGCATTGCAAGGTGCAATTCTGAAATTTTTTGCTTTTTCCTGCTCCTCTTAGCATGATAAAGAAGATTCAAAGAGAGTGAGATGCCAGCTCCTTTCATTCAGTCAGTAGCTTCAATCATTTCTGGACGTTTTTCAATGGCAAAAATCATTGAATATTGTAAATGCACAAACAGTAATTTCTCCGCATTGCAAGGTGCAATTCTGAAATTTTTTGCTTTTTCCTGCTTCTCTTAGCATGATAAAGAAGATTCAAAGAGAGTGAGATGCCAGCTCCTTTCATTCAGTCAGTAGCTTCAATCATTTCTGGTATATGAATAACATGATGTTTTTCAATGGCAAAAATCAATGAATATTGTAAATGCACAAACAGTAATTTCTCCGCATTGCAAGGTGCAATTCTGAAATTTTTTGCTTTTTCCTGCTCCTCTTAGCATGATAAAGAAGATTCAAAGAGAGTGAGATGCCAGCTCCTTTCATTCAGTCAGTAGCTTCAATCATTTCTGGACGTTTTTCAATGGCAAAAATCAATGAATATTGTAAATGCACAAACAGTAATTTCTCCGCATTGCAAGGTGCAATTCTGAAATTTTTTGCTTTTTCCTGCTCCTCTTAGCATGATAAAGAAGATTAAAAGAGAGTGAGATGCCAGCTCCTTTCATTCAGTCAGTAGCTTCAATCATTTCTGGACGTTTTTCAATGGCAAAAATAAATGAATATTGTAAATGCACAAACAGTAATTTCTCCGCATTGCAAGGTGCAATTCTGAAATTTTTTGCTTTTTCCTGCTCCTCTTAGCATGATAAAGAAGATTCAAAGAGAGTGAGATGCCAGCTCCTTTCATTCAGTCAGTAGCTTCAAACATTTCTGGTATATGAATAACATGATGTTTTTCAATGGCAAAAATCAATGAATATTGTAAATGCACAAACAGTAATTTCTCCGCATTGCAAGGTGCAATTCTGAAATTTTTTGCTTTTTCCTGCTCCTCTTAGCATGATAAAGAAGATTCAAAGAGAGTGAGATGCCAGCTCCTTTCATTCAGTCAGTAGCTTCAATCATTTCTGGTATATGAATAACATGATGTTTTTCAATGGCAAAAATCAATGAATATTGTAAATGCACAAACAGTAATTTTTCCGCATTGCAAGGTGCAATTCTGAAATTTTTTGCTTTTTCCTGCTCCTCTTAGCATGGTAAAGAAGATTCAAAGAGAGTGAGATGCCAGCTCCTTTCATTCAGTCAGTAGCTTCAATCATTTCTGGACGTTTTTCAATGGCAAAAATCATTGAATATTGTAAATGCACAAACAGTAATTTCTCCGCATTGCAAGGTGCAATTCTGAAATTTTTGCTTTTTCCTGCTCCTCTTAGCATGATAAACAAGATTCAAAGAGAGTGAGATGCCAGCTCCTTTCATTCAGTCAGTAGCTTCAATCATTTCTGGACGTTTTTCAATGGCAAAAATCAATGAATATTGTAAATGCACAATCAGTAATTTCTCCACATTGCAAGGTGCAATTCTGAAATTTTTTGCTTTTTCCTGCTCCTCTTAGCATGATAAAGAAGATTCAAAGAGAGTGAGATGCCAGCTCCTTTCATTCAGTCAGTAGCTTCAATCATTTCTGGACGTTTTCCTATGGCAAAAATCAATGAATATTGTAAATGCACAAACAGTAATTTCTCCGCATTGCAAGGTGCAATTCTGAAATTTTTTGCTTTTTCCTGCTCCTCTTAGCATGATAAACAAGATTCAAAGAGAGTGAGATGCCAGCTCCTTTCATTCAGTCAGTAGCTTCAATCATTTCTGGACGTTTTTCAATGGCAAAAATCAATGAATATTGTAAATGCACAAACAGTAATTTCTCCGCATTGCAAGGTGCAATTCTGAAATTTTTTGCTTTTTCCTGCTCCTCTTAGCATGATAAAGAAGATTCAAAGAGAGTGAGATGCCAGCTCCTTTCATTCAGTCAGTAGCTTCAATCATTTCTGGACGTTTTTCAATGGCAAAAATCAATGAATATTGTAAATGCACAAACAGTAATTTCTCCGCATTGCAAGGTGCAATTCTGAAATTTTTTGCTTTTTCCTGCTCCTCTTAGCATGATAAAGAAGATTCAAAGAGAGTGAGATGCCAGCTCCTTTCATTCAGTCAGTAGCTTCAATCATTTCTGGACGTTTTTCAATGGCAAAAATCAATGAATATTGTAAATGCACAAACAGTAATTTCTCCGCATTGCAAGGTGCAATTCTGAAATTTTTTGCTTTTTCCTGCTCCTCTTAGCATGATAAAGAAGATTCAAAGAGAATGAGATGCCAGCTCCTTTCATTCAGTCAGTAGCTTCAATCATTTCTGGTATATGAATAACATGATGTTTTTCAATGGCAAAAATCAATGAATATTGTAAATGCACAAACAGTAATTTCTCCGCATTGCAAGGTGCAATTCTGAAATTTTTTGCTTTTTCCTGCTCCTCTTAGCATGATAAAGAAGATTCAAAGAGAGTGAGATGCCAGCTCCTTTCATTCAGTCAGTAGCTTCAATCATTTCTGGACGTTTTTCAATGGCAAAAATCAATGAATATTGTAAATGCACAAACAGTAATTTCTCCGCATTGCAAGGTGCAATTCTGAAATTTTTTGCTTTTTCCTGCTCCTCTTAGCATGATAAACAAGATTCAAAGAGAGTGAGATGCCAGCTCCTTTCATTCAGTCAGTAGCTTCAATCATTTCTGGACGTTTTTCAATGGCAAAAATCAATGAATATTGTAAATGCACAAACAGTAATTTCTCCGCATTGCAAGGTGCAATTCTGAAATTTTTTGCTTTTTCCTGCTCCTCTTAGCATGATAAAAAAGATTCAAAGAGAGTGAGATGCCAGCTCCTTTCATTCAGTCAGTAGCTTCAAACATTTCTGGTATATGAATAACATGATGTTTTTCAATGGCAAAAATCAATGAATATTGTAGATGCACAAACAGTAATTTCTCCGCATTGCAAGGTGCAATTCTGAAATTTTTTGCTTTTTCCTGCTCCTCTTAGCATGATAAAGAAGATTCAAAGAGAGTGAGATGCCAGCTCCTTTCATTCAGTCAGTAGCTTCAATCATTTCTGGACGTTTTTCAATGGCAAAAATCATTGAATATTGTAAATGCACAAACAGTAATTTCTCCGCATTGCAAGGTGCAATTCTGAAATTTTTTGCTTTTTCCTGCTCATCTTAGCATGATAAAGAAGATTCAAAGAGAGTGAGATGCCAGCTCCTTTCATTCAGTCAGTAGCTTCAATCATTTCTGGTATATGAATAACATGATGTTTTTCAATGGCAAAAATCAATGAATATTGTAAATGCACAAACAGTAATTTCTCCGCATTGCAAGGTGCAATTCTGAAATTTCTTGCTTTTTCCTGCTCCTCTTAGCATGATAAAGAAGATTCAAAGAGAATGAGATGCCAGCTCCTTTCATTCAGTCAGTAGCTTCAATCATTTCTGGACGTTTTTCAATGGCAAAAATCAATGAATATTGTAAATGCACAAACAGTAATTTCTCCGCATTGCAAGGTGCAATTCTGAAATTTTTTGCTTTTTCCTGCTCCTCTTAGCATGATAAACAAGATTCAAAGAGAGTGAGATGCCAGCTCCTTTCATTCAGTCAGTAGCTTCAATCATTTCTGGACGTTTTTCAATGGCAAAAATCAATGAATATTGTAAATGCACAAACAGTAATTTCTCCGCATTGCAAGGTGCAATTCTGAAATTTTTTGCTTTTTCCTGCTCCTCTAAGCATGATAAAGAAGATTCAAAGAGAGTGAGATGCCAGCTCCTTTCCTTCAGTCAGTAGCTTCAAACATTTCTGGTATATGAATAACATGATGTTTTTCAATGGCAAAAATCAATGAATATTGTAAATGCACAAACAGTAATTTCTCCGCATTGCAAGGTGCAATTCTGAAATTTTTTGCTTTTTCCTGCTCCTCTTAGCATGATAAAGAAGATTCAAAGAGAGTGAGATGCCAGCTCCTTTCATTCAGTCAGTAGCTTCAATCATTTCTGGACGTTTTTCAATGGCAAAAATCAATGAATATTGTAAATGCACAAACAGTAATTTCTCCACATTGCAAGGTGCAATTCTGAAATTTTTTGCTTTTTCCTGCTCCTCTTAGCATGATAAAGAAGAATCAAAGAGAGTGAGATGCCAGCTCCTTTCATTCAGTCAGTAGCTTCAATCATTTCTGGACGTTTTTCAGTGGCAAAAATCAATGAATATTGTAAATGCACAGACAGTAATTTCTCCGCATTGCAAGGTGCAATTCTGAAATTTTTTGCTTTTTCCTGCTCCTATTAGCATGATAAAGAAGATTCAAAGAGAGTGAGATGCCAGCTCCTTTCATTCAGTCAGTAGCTTCAAACATTTCTGGTATATGAATAACATGATGTTTTTCAATGGCAAAAATCAATGAATATTGTAAATGCACAAACAGTAATTTCTCCGCATTGCAAGGTGCAATTCTGAAATTTTTTGCTTTTTCCTGCTCCTCTTAGCATGGTAAAGAAGATTCAAAGAGAGTGAGATGCCAGCTCCTTTCATTCAGTCAGTAGCTTCAATCATTTCTGGACGTTTTTCAATGGCAAAAATCATTGAATATTGTAAATGCACAAACAGTAATTTCTCCGCATTGCAAGGTGCAATTCTGAAATTTTTGCTTTTTCCTGCTCCTCTTAGCATGATAAACAAGATTCAAAGAGAGTGAGATGCCAGCTCCTTTCATTCAGTCAGTAGCTTCAATCATTTCTGGACGTTTTTCAATGGCAAAAATCAATGAATATTGTAAATGCACAAACAGTAATTTCTCCGCATTGCAAGGTGCAATTCTGAAATTTTTTGCTTTTTCCTGCTCCTCTTAGCATGATAAAGAAGATTCAAAGAGAGTGAGATGCCAGCTCCTTTCATTCAGTCAGTAGCTTCAATCATTTCTGGACGTTTTTCAATGGCAAAAATCAATGAATATTGTAAATGCACAAACAGTAATTTCTCCGCATTGCAAGGTGCAATTCTGAAATTTTTTGCTTTTTCCTGCTCCTCTTAGCATGATAAACAAGATTCAAAGAGAGTGAGATGCCAGCTCCTTTCATTCAGTCAGTAGCTTCAATCATTTCTGGACGTTTTTCAATGGCAAAAATCAATGAATATTGTAAATGCACAAACAGTAATTTCTCCGCATTGCAAGGTGCAATTCTGAAATGTTTTGCTTTTTCCTGCTCCTCTTAGCATGATAAAGAAGATTCAAAGAGAGTGAGATGCCAGCTCCTTTCATTCAGTCAGTAGCTTCAATCATTTCTGGACGTTTTTCAATGGCAAAAATCAATGAATATTGTAAATGCACAAACAGTAATTTCTCCGCATTGCAAGGTGCAATTCTGAAATTTTTTGCTTTTTCCTGCTCCTCTTAGCATGATAAAGAAGATTCAAAGAGAGTGAGATGCCAGCTCCTTTCATTCAGTCAGTAGCTTCAATCATTTCTGGACGTTTTTCAATGGCAAAAATCAATGAATATTGTAAATGCACAAACAGTAATTTCTCCGCATTGCAAGGTGCAATTCTGAAATTTTTTGCTTTTTCCTGCTCCTCTTAGCATGATAAAGAAGATTCAAAGAGAGTGAGATGCCAGCTCCTTTCATTCAGTCAGTAGCTTCAATCATTTCTGGACGTTTTTCAATGGCAAAAATCAATGAATATTGTAAATGCACAAACAGTAATTTCTCCGCATTGCAAGGTGCAATTCTGAAATTTTTTGCTTTTTCCTGCTCCTCTTAGCATGATAAACAAGATTCAAAGAGAGTGAGATGCCAGCTCCTTTCATTCAGTCAGTAGCTTCAATCATTTCTGGACGTTTTTCAATGGCAAAAATCATTGAATATTGTAAATGCACAAACAGTAATTTCTCCGCATTGCAAGGTGCAATTCTGAAATTTTTTGCTTTTTCCTGCTCCTCTTAGCATGATAAAGAAGATTCAAAGAGAATGAGATGCCAGCTCCTTTCATTCAGTCAGTAGCTTCAATCATTTCTGGTATATGAATAACATGATGTTTTTCAATGGCAAAAATCAATGAATATTGTAAATGCACAAACAGTAATTTCTCCGCATTGCAAGGTGCAATTCTGAAATTTTTTGCTTTTTCCTGCTCCTCTTAGCATGATAAAGAAGATTCAAAGAGAGTGAGATGCCAGCTCCTTTCATTCAGTCAGTAGCTTCAATCATTTCTGGACGTTTTTCAATGGCAAAAATCAATGAATATTGTAAATGCACAAACAGTAATTTCTCCGCATTGCAAGGTGCAATTCTGAAATTTTTTGCTTTTTCCTGCTCCTCTTAGCATGATAAACAAGATTCAAAGAGAGTGAGATGCCAGTTCCTTTCATTCAGTCAGTAGCTTCAATCATTTCTGGACGTTTTTCAATGGCAAAAATCAATGAATATTGTAAATGCACAAACAGTAATTTCTCCGCATTGCAAGGTGCAATTCTGAAATTTTTTGCTTTTTCCTGCTCCTCTTAGCATGATAAAAAAGATTCAAAGAGAGTGAGATGCCAGCTCCTTTCATTCAGTCAGTAGCTTCAAACATTTCTGGTATATGAATAACATGATGTTTTTCAATGGCAAAAATCAATGAATATTGTAGATGCACAAACAGTAATTTCTCCGCATTGCAAGGTGCAATTCTGAAATTTTTTGCTTTTTCCTGCTCCTCTTAGCATAATAAAGAAGATTCAAAGAGAGTGAGATGCCAGCTCCTTTCATTCAGTCAGTAGCTTCAATCATTTCTGGACGTTTTTCAATGGCAAAAATCATTGAATATTGTAAATGCACAAACAGCAATTTCTCCGCATTGCAAGGTGCAATTCTGAATTTTTTTGCTTTTTCCTGCTCACCTTAGCATGATAAAGAAGATTCAAAGAGAGTGAGATGCCAGCTCCTTTCATTCAGTCAGTAGCTTCAATCATTTCTGGTATATGAATAACATGATGTTTTTCAATGGCAAAAATCAATGAATATTGTAAATGCACAAACAGTAATTTCTCCGCATTGCAAGGTGCAATTCTGAAATTTTTTGCTTTTTCCTGCTCCTCTTAGCATGATAAAGAAGATTCAAAGAGAATGAGATGCCAGCTCCTTTCATTCAGTCAGTAGCTTCAATCATTTCTGGACGTTTTTCAATGGCAAAAATCAATGAATATTGTAAATGCACAAACAGTAATTTCTCCGCATTGCAAGGTGCAATTCTGAAATTTTTTGCTTTTTCCTGCTCCTCTTAGCATGATAAACAAGATTCAAAGAGAGTGAGATGCCAGCTCCTTTCATTCAGTCAGTAGCTTCAATCATTTCTGGACGTTTGTCAATGGCAAAAATCAATGAATATTGTAAATGCACAAACAGTAATTTCTCCGCATTGCAAGGTGCAATTCTGAAATTTTTTGCTTTATCCTGCTCCTCTAAGCATGATAAAGAAGATTCAAAGAGAGTGAGATGCCAGCTCCTTTCCTTCAGTCAGTAGCTTCAAACATTTCTGGTATATGAATAACATGATGTTTTTCAAAGGCAAAAATCAATGAATATTGTAAATGCACAAACAGTAATTTCTCCGCATTGCAAGGTGCAATTCTGAAATTTTTTGCTTTTTCCTGCTCCTCTTAGCATGATAAAGAAGATTCAAAGAGAGTGAGATGCCAGCTCCTTTCATTCAGTCAGTAGCTTCAATCATTTCTGGACGTTTTTCAATGGCAAAAATCAATGAATATTGTAAATGCACAAACAGTAATTTCTCCACATTGCAAGGTGCAATTCTGAAATTTTTTGCTTTTTCCTGCTCCTCTTAGCATGATAAAGAAGAATCAAAGAGAGTGAGATGCCAGCTCCTTTCATTCAGTCAGTAGCTTCAATCATTTCTGGACGTTTTTCAGTGGCAAAAATCAATGAATATTGTAAATGCACAGACAGTAATTTCTCCGCATTGCAAGGTGCAATTCTGAAATTTTTTGCTTTTTCCTGCTCCTCTTAGCATGATAAACAAGATTCAAAGAGAGTGAGATGCCAGCTCCTTTCATTCAGTCAGTAGCTTCAATCATTTCTGGACGTTTTTCAATGGCAAAAATCATTGAATATTGTAAATGCACAAACAGTAATTTCTCCGCATTGCAAGGTGCAATTCTGAAATTTTTTGCTTTTTCCTGCTCCTCTTAGCATGATAAAGAAGATTCAAAGAGAATGAGATGCCAGCTCCTTTCATTCAGTCAGTAGCTTCAATCATTTCTGGTATATGAATAACATGATGTTTTTCAATGGCAAAAATCAATGAATATTGTAAATGCACAAACAGTAATTTCTCCGCATTGCAAGGTGCAATTCTGAAATTTTTTGCTTTTTCCTGCTCCTCTTAGCATGATAAAGAAGATTCAAAGAGAGTGAGATGCCAGCTCCTTTCATTCAGTCAGTAGCTTCAATCATTTCTGGACGTTTTTCAATGGCAAAAATCAATGAATATTGTAAATGCACAAACAGTAATTTCTCCGCATTGCAAGGTGCAATTCTGAAATTTTTTGCTTTTTCCTGCTCCTCTTAGCATGATAAACAAGATTCAAAGAGAGTGAGATGCCAGCTCCTTTCATTCAGTCAGTAGCTTCAATCATTTCTGGACGTTTGTCAATGGCAAAAATCAATGAATATTGTAAATGCACAAACAGTAATTTCTCCGCATTGCAAGGTGCAATTCTGAAATTTTTTGCTTTATCCTGCTCCTCTAAGCATGATAAAGAAGATTCAAAGAGAGTGAGATGCCAGCTCCTTTCCTTCAGTCAGTAGCTTCAAACATTTCTGGTATATGAATAACATGATGTTTTTCAAAGGCAAAAATCAATGAATATTGTAAATGCACAAACAGTAATTTCTCCGCATTGCAAGGTGCAATTCTGAAATTTTTTGCTTTTTCCTGCTCCTCTTAGCATGATAAAGAAGATTCAAAGAGAGTGAGATGCCAGCTCCTTTCATTCAGTCAGTAGCTTCAATCATTTCTGGACGTTTTTCAATGGCAAAAATCAATGAATATTGTAAATGCACAAACAGTAATTTCTCCACATTGCAAGGTGCAATTCTGAAATTTTTTGCTTTTTCCTGCTCCTCTTAGCATGATAAAGAAGAATCAAAGAGAGTGAGATGCCAGCTCCTTTCATTCAGTCAGTAGCTTCAATCATTTCTGGACGTTTTTCAGTGGCAAAAATCAATGAATATTGTAAATGCACAGACAGTAATTTCTCCGCATTGCAAGGTGCAATTCTGAAATTTTTTGCTTTTTCCTGCTCCTCTTAGCATGATAAACAAGATTCAAAGAGAGTGAGATGCCAGCTCCTTTCATTCAGTCAGTAGCTTCAATCATTTCTGGACGTTTTTCAATGGCAAAAATCATTGAATATTGTAAATGCACAAACAGTAATTTCTCCGCATTGCAAGGTGCAATTCTGAAATTTTTTGCTTTTTCCTGCTCCTCTTAGCATGATAAAGAAGATTCAAAGAGAATGAGATGCCAGCTCCTTTCATTCAGTCAGTAGCTTCAATCATTTCTGGTATATGAATAACATGATGTTTTTCAATGGCAAAAATCAATGAATATTGTAAATGCACAAACAGTAATTTCTCCGCATTGCAAGGTGCAATTCTGAAATTTTTTGCTTTTTCCTGCTCCTCTTAGCATGATAAAGAAGATTCAAAGAGAGTGAGATGCCAGCTCCTTTCATTCAGTCAGTAGCTTCAATCATTTCTGGACGTTTTTCAATGGCAAAAATCAATGAATATTGTAAATGCACAAACAGTAATTTCTCCGCATTGCAAGGTGCAATTCTGAAATTTTTTGCTTTTTCCTGCTCCTCTTAGCATGATAAACAAGATTCAAAGAGAGTGAGATGCCAGTTCCTTTCATTCAGTCAGTAGCTTCAATCATTTCTGGACGTTTTTCAGTGGCAAAAATCAATGAATATTGTAAATGCACAAACAGTAATTTCTCCGCATTGCAAGGTGCAATTCTGAAATTTTTTGCTTTTTCCTGCTCCTCTTAGCATGATAAAAAAGATTCAAAGAGAGTGAGATGCCAGCTCCTTTCATTCAGTCAGTAGCTTCAAACATTTCTGGTATATGAATAGCATGATGTTTTTCAATGGCAAAAATCAATGAATATTGTAGATGCACAAACAGTAATTTCTCCGCATTGCAAGGTGCAATTCTGCAATTTTTTGCTTTTTCCTGCTCCTCTTAGCATGATAAAGAAGATTCAAAGAGAATGAGATGCCAGCTCCTTTCATTCAGTCAGTAGCTTCAATCATTTCTGGACGTTTTTCAATGGCAAAAATCATTGAATATTGTAAATGCACAAACAGCAATTTCTCCGCATTGCAAGGTGCAATTCTGAATTTTTTTGCTTTTTCCTGCTCACCTTAGCATGATAAAGAAGATTCAAAGAGAGTGAGATGCCAGCTCCTTTCATTCAGTCAGTAGCTTCAATCATTTCTGGTATATGAATAACATGATGTTTTTCAATGGCAAAAATCAATGAATATTGTAAATGCACAAACAGTAATTTCTCCACATTGCAAGGTGCAATTCTGAAATTTTTTGCTTTTTCCTGCTCCTCTTAGCATGATAAAGAAGATTCAAAGAGAATGAGATGCCAGCTCCTTTCATTCAGTCAGTAGCTTCAATCATTTCTGGACGTTTTTCAATGGCAAAAATCAATGAATATTGTAAATGCACAAACAGTAATTTCTCCGCATTGCAAGGTGCAATTCTGAAATTTTTTGCTTTTTCCTGCTCCTCTTAGCATGATAAACAAGATTCAAAGAGAGTGAGATGCCAGCTCCTTTCATTCAGTCAGTAGCTTCAATCATTTCTGGACGTTTGTCAATGGCAAAAATCAATGAATATTGTAAATGCACAAACAGTAATTTCTCCGCATTGCAAGGTGCAATTCTGAAATTTTTTGCTTTTTCCTGCTCCTCTAAGCATGATAAAGAAGATTCAAAGAGAGTGAGATGCCAGCTCCTTTCCTTCAGTCAGTAGCTTCAAACATTTCTGGTATATGAATAACATGATGTTTTTCAATGGCAAAAATCAATGAATATTGTAAATGCACAAACAGTAATTTCTCCGCATTGCAAGGTGCAATTCTGAAATTTTTTGCTTTTTCCTGCTCCTCTTAGCATGATAAAGAAGATTCAAAGAGAGTGAGATGCCAGCTCCTTTCATTCAGTCAGTAGCTTCAATCATTTCTGGACGTTTTTCAATGGCAAAAATCATTGAATATTGTAAATGCACAAACAGTAATTTCTCCGCATTGCAAGGTGCAATTCTGAAATTTTTTGCTTTTTCCTGCTCCTCTTAGCATGATAAAGAAGATTCAAAGAGAGTGAGATGCCAGCTCCTTTCATTCAGTCAGTAGCTTCAATCATTTCTGGTATATGAATAACATGATGTTTTTCAATGGCAAAAATCAATGAATATTGTAAATGCACAAACAGTAATTTCTCCGCATTGCAAGGTGCAATTCTGAAATTTTTTGCTTTTTCCTGCTCCTCTTAGCATGATAAAGAAGATTCAAAGAGAGTGAGATGCCAGCTCCTTTCATTCAGTCAGTAGCTTCAATCATTTCTGGACGTTTTTCAATGGCAAAAATCAATGAATATTGTAAATGCACAAACAGTAATTTCTCCGCATTGCAAGGTGCAATTCTGAAATTTTTTGCTTTTTCCTGCTCCTCTTAGCATGATAAACAAGATTCAAAGAGAGTGAGATGCCAGCTCCTTTCATTCAGCCAGTAGCTTCAATCATTTCTGGACGTTTTTCAATGGCAAAAATCAATGAATATTGTAAATGCACAAACAGTAATTTCTCCGCATTGCAAGGTGCAATTCTGAAATTTTTTGCTTTTTTCTGCTCTTCTCAGCATGATAAAGAAGACTCAAAGAGAGTGAGATGCCAGCTCCTTTCATTCAGTCAGTAGCTTCAAACATTTCTGGTATATGAATAACATGATGTTTTTCAATGGCAAAAATCAATGAATATTGTAAATGCACAAACAGTAATTTCTCCGCATTGCAAGGTGCAATTCTGAAATTTTTTGCTTTTTCCTGCTCCTCTTAGCATGATAAAGAAGATTCAAAGAGAGTGAGATGCCAGCTCCTTTCATTCAGTCAGTAGCTTCAATCATTTCTGGACGTTTTTCAATGGCAAAAATCAATGAATATTGTAAATGCACAAACAGTAATTTCTCCGCATTGCAAGGTGCAATTCTGAAATTTTTTGCTTTTTCCTGCTCCTCTTAGCATGATAAACAAGATTCAAAGAGAGTGAGATGCCAGTTCCTTTCATTCAGTCAGTAGCTTCAATCATTTCTGGACGTTTTTCAATGGCAAAAATCAATGAATATTGTAAATGCACAAACAGTAATTTCTCCGCATTGCAAGGTGCAATTCTGAAATTTTTTGCTTTTTCCTGCTCCTCTTAGCATGATAAAAAAGATTCAAAGAGAGTGAGATGCCAGCTCCTTTCATTCAGTCAGTAGCTTCAAACATTTCTGGTATATGAATAACATGATGTTTTTCAATGGCAAAAATCAATGAATATTGTAGATGCACAAACAGTAATTTCTCCGCATTGCAAGGTGCAATTCTGAAATTTTTTGCTTTTTCCTGCTCCTCTTAGCATAATAAAGAAGATTCAAAGAGAGTGAGATGCCAGCTCCTTTCATTCAGTCAGTAGCTTCAATCATTTCTGGACGTTTTTCAATGGCAAAAATCATTGAATATTGTAAATGCACAAACAGCAATTTCTCCGCATTGCAAGGTGCAATTCTGAATTTTTTTGCTTTTTCCTGCTCACCTTAGCATGATAAAGAAGATTCAAAGAGAGTGAGATGCCAGCTCCTTTCATTCAGTCAGTAGCTTCAATCATTTCTGGTATATGAATAACATGATGTTTTTCAATGGCAAAAATCAATGAATATTGTAAATGCACAAACAGTAATTTCTCCGCATTGCAAGGTGCAATTCTGAAATTTTTTGCTTTTTCCTGCTCCTCTTAGCATGATAAAGAAGATTCAAAGAGAATGAGATGCCAGCTCCTTTCATTCAGTCAGTAGCTTCAATCATTTCTGGACGTTTTTCAATGGCAAAAATCAATGAATATTGTAAATGCACAAACAGTAATTTCTCCGCATTGCAAGGTGCAATTCTGAAATTTTTTGCTTTTTCCTGCTCCTCTTAGCATGATAAACAAGATTCAAAGAGAGTGAGATGCCAGCTCCTTTCATTCAGTCAGTAGCTTCAATCATTTCTGGACGTTTGTCAATGGCAAAAATCAATGAATATTGTAAATGCACAAACAGTAATTTCTCCGCATTGCAAGGTGCAATTCTGAAATTTTTTGCTTTATCCTGCTCCTCTAAGCATGATAAAGAAGATTCAAAGAGAGTGAGATGCCAGCTCCTTTCCTTCAGTCAGTAGCTTCAAACATTTCTGGTATATGAATAACATGATGTTTTTCAAAGGCAAAAATCAATGAATATTGTAAATGCACAAACAGTAATTTCTCCGCATTGCAAGGTGCAATTCTGAAATTTTTTGCTTTTTCCTGCTCCTCTTAGCATGATAAAGAAGATTCAAAGAGAGTGAGATGCCAGCTCCTTTCATTCAGTCAGTAGCTTCAATCATTTCTGGACGTTTTTCAATGGCAAAAATCAATGAATATTGTAAATGCACAAACAGTAATTTCTCCACATTGCAAGGTGCAATTCTGAAATTTTTTGCTTTTTCCTGCTCCTCTTAGCATGATAAAGAAGAATCAAAGAGAGTGAGATGCCAGCTCCTTTCATTCAGTCAGTAGCTTCAATCATTTCTGGACGTTTTTCAGTGGCAAAAATCAATGAATATTGTAAATGCACAGACAGTAATTTCTCCGCATTGCAAGGTGCAATTCTGAAATTTTTTGCTTTTTCCTGCTCCTCTTAGCATGATAAACAAGATTCAAAGAGAGTGAGATGCCAGCTCCTTTCATTCAGTCAGTAGCTTCAATCATTTCTGGACGTTTTTCAATGGCAAAAATCATTGAATATTGTAAATGCACAAACAGTAATTTCTCCGCATTGCAAGGTGCAATTCTGAAATTTTTTGCTTTTTCCTGCTCCTCTTAGCATGATAAAGAAGATTCAAAGAGAATGAGATGCCAGCTCCTTTCATTCAGTCAGTAGCTTCAATCATTTCTGGTATATGAATAACATGATGTTTTTCAATGGCAAAAATCAATGAATATTGTAAATGCACAAACAGTAATTTCTCCGCATTGCAAGGTGCAATTCTGAAATTTTTTGCTTTTTCCTGCTCCTCTTAGCATGATAAAGAAGATTCAAAGAGAGTGAGATGCCAGCTCCTTTCATTCAGTCAGTAGCTTCAATCATTTCTGGACGTTTTTCAATGGCAAAAATCAATGAATATTGTAAATGCACAAACAGTAATTTCTCCGCATTGCAAGGTGCAATTCTGAAATTTTTTGCTTTTTCCTGCTCCTCTTAGCATGATAAACAAGATTCAAAGAGAGTGAGATGCCAGTTCCTTTCATTCAGTCAGTAGCTTCAATCATTTCTGGACGTTTTTCAGTGGCAAAAATCAATGAATATTGTAAATGCACAAACAGTAATTTCTCCGCATTGCAAGGTGCAATTCTGAAATTTTTTGCTTTTTCCTGCTCCTCTTAGCATGATAAAAAAGATTCAAAGAGAGTGAGATGCCAGCTCCTTTCATTCAGTCAGTAGCTTCAAACATTTCTGGTATATGAATAGCATGATGTTTTTCAATGGCAAAAATCAATGAATATTGTAGATGCACAAACAGTAATTTCTCCGCATTGCAAGGTGCAATTCTGCAATTTTTTGCTTTTTCCTGCTCCTCTTAGCATGATAAAGAAGATTCAAAGAGAATGAGATGCCAGCTCCTTTCATTCAGTCAGTAGCTTCAATCATTTCTGGACGTTTTTCAATGGCAAAAATCATTGAATATTGTAAATGCACAAACAGCAATTTCTCCGCATTGCAAGGTGCAATTCTGAATTTTTTTGCTTTTTCCTGCTCACCTTAGCATGATAAAGAAGATTCAAAGAGAGTGAGATGCCAGCTCCTTTCATTCAGTCAGTAGCTTCAATCATTTCTGGTATATGAATAACATGATGTTTTTCAATGGCAAAAATCAATGAATATTGTAAATGCACAAACAGTAATTTCTCCACATTGCAAGGTGCAATTCTGAAATTTTTTGCTTTTTCCTGCTCCTCTTAGCATGATAAAGAAGATTCAAAGAGAATGAGATGCCAGCTCCTTTCATTCAGTCAGTAGCTTCAATCATTTCTGGACGTTTTTCAATGGCAAAAATCAATGAATATTGTAAATGCACAAACAGTAATTTCTCCGCATTGCAAGGTGCAATTCTGAAATTTTTTGCTTTTTCCTGCTCCTCTTAGCATGATAAACAAGATTCAAAGAGAGTGAGATGCCAGCTCCTTTCATTCAGTCAGTAGCTTCAATCATTTCTGGACGTTTGTCAATGGCAAAAATCAATGAATATTGTAAATGCACAAACAGTAATTTCTCCGCATTGCAAGGTGCAATTCTGAAATTTTTTGCTTTTTCCTGCTCCTCTAAGCATGATAAAGAAGATTCAAAGAGAGTGAGATGCCAGCTCCTTTCCTTCAGTCAGTAGCTTCAAACATTTCTGGTATATGAATAACATGATGTTTTTCAATGGCAAAAATCAATGAATATTGTAAATGCACAAACAGTAATTTCTCCGCATTGCAAGGTGCAATTCTGAAATTTTTTGCTTTTTCCTGCTCCTCTTAGCATGATAAAGAAGATTCAAAGAGAGTGAGATGCCAGCTCCTTTCATTCAGTCAGTAGCTTCAATCATTTCTGGACGTTTTTCAATGGCAAAAATCATTGAATATTGTAAATGCACAAACAGTAATTTCTCCGCATTGCAAGGTGCAATTCTGAAATTTTTTGCTTTTTCCTGCTCCTCTTAGCATGATAAAGAAGATTCAAAGAGAGTGAGATGCCAGCTCCTTTCATTCAGTCAGTAGCTTCAATCATTTCTGGTATATGAATAACATGATGTTTTTCAATGGCAAAAATCAATGAATATTGTAAATGCACAAACAGTAATTTCTCCGCATTGCAAGGTGCAATTCTGAAATTTTTTGCTTTTTCCTGCTCCTCTTAGCATGATAAAGAAGATTCAAAGAGAGTGAGATGCCAGCTCCTTTCATTCAGTCAGTAGCTTCAATCATTTCTGGACGTTTTTCAATGGCAAAAATCAATGAATATTGTAAATGCACAAACAGTAATTTCTCCGCATTGCAAGGTGCAATTCTGAAATTTTTTGCTTTTTCCTGCTCCTCTTAGCATGATAAACAAGATTCAAAGAGAGTGAGATGCCAGCTCCTTTCATTCAGCCAGTAGCTTCAATCATTTCTGGACGTTTTTCAATGGCAAAAATCAATGAATATTGTAAATGCACAAACAGTAATTTCTCCGCATTGCAAGGTGCAATTCTGAAATTTTTTGCTTTTTTCTGCTCTTCTCAGCATGATAAAGAAGACTCAAAGAGAGTGAGATGCCAGCTCCTTTCATTCAGTCAGTAGCTTCAAACATTTCTGGTATATGAATAACATGATGTTTTTCAATGGCAAAAATCAATGAATATTGTAAATGCACAAACAGTAATTTCTCCGCATTGCAAGGTGCAATTCTGAAATTTTTTGCTTTTTCCTGCTCCTCTTAGCATGATAAAGAAGATTCAAAGAGAGTGAGATGCCAGCTCCTTTCATTCAGTCAGTAGCTTCAATCATTTCTGGACGTTTTTCAATGGCAAAAATCAATGAATATTGTAAATGCACAAACAGTAATTTCTCCGCATTGCAAGGTGCAATTCTGAAATTTTTTGCTTTTTCCTGCTCCTCTTAGCATGATAAAGAAGATTCAAAGAGAGTGAGATGCCAGCTCCTTTCATTCAGTCAGTAGCTTCAATCATTTCTGGACGTTTTTCAATGGCAAAAATCATTGAATATTGTAAATGCACAAACAGTAATTTCTCCGCATTGCAAGGTGCAATTCTGAAATTTTTTGCTTTTTCCTGCTCCTCTTAGCATGATAAAGAAGATTCAAAGAGAGTGAGATGCCAGCTCCTTTCATTCAGTCAGTAGCTTCAATCATTTCTGGTATATGAATAACATGATGTTTTTCAATGGCAAAAATCAATGAATATTGTAAATGCACAAACAGTAATTTCTCCGCATTGCAAGGTGCAATTCTGAAATTTTTTGCTTTTTCCTGCTCCTCTTAGCATGATAAAGAAGATTCAAAGAGAGTGAGATGCCAGCTCCTTTCATTCAGTCAGTAGCTTCAATCATTTCTGGACGTTTTTCAATGGCAAAAATCATTGAATATTGTAAATGCACAAACAGTAATTTCTCCGCATTGCAAGGTGCAATTCTGAAATTTTTTGCTTTTTCCTGCTCCTCTTAGCATGATAAACAAGATTCAAAGAGAGTGAGATGCCAGCTCCTTTCATTCAGTCAGTAGCTTCAATCATTTCTGGACGTTTTTCAATGGCAAAAATCAATGAATATTGTAAATGCACAAACAGTAATTTCTCCGCATTGCAAGGTGCAATTCTGAAATTTTTTGCTTTTTCCTGCTCCTCTTAGCATGATAAAGAAGATTCAAAGAGAGTGAGATGCCAGCTCCTTTCATTCAGTCAGTAGCTACAATCATTTCTGGACGTTTTTCAATGGCAAAAATCAATGAATATTGTAAATGCACAAACAGTAATTTCTCCGCATTGCAAGGTGCAATTCTGAAATTTTTTGCTTTTTCCTGCTCTTCTTAGCATGATAAAGAAGATTCAAAGAGAGTGAGATGCCAGCTCCTTTCATTCAGTCAGTAGCTTCAATCATTTCTGGACGTTTTTCAATGGCAAAAATCAATGAATATTGTAAATGCACAAACAGTAATTTCTCCGCATTGCAAGGTGCAATTCTGAAATTTTTTGCTTTTTCCTGCTCCTCTTAGCATGATAAACAAGATTCAAAGAGAGTGAGATGCCAGCTCCTTTCATTCAGTCAGTAGCTTCAATCATTTCTGGACGTTTGTCAATGGCAAAAATCAATGAATATTGTAAATGCACAAACAGTAATTTCTCCGCATTGCAAGGTGCAATTCTGAAATTTTTTGCTTTTTCCTGCTCCTCTAAGCATGATAAAGAAGATTCAAAGAGAGTGAGATGCCAGCTCCTTTCCTTCAGTCAGTAGCTTCAAACATTTCTGGTATATGAATAACATGATGTTTTTCAATGGCAAAAATCAATGAATATTGTAAATGCACAAACAGTAATTTCTCCGCATTGCAAGGTGCAATTCTGAAATTTTTTGCTTTTTCCTGCTCCTCTTAGCATGATAAAGAAGATTCAAAGAGAGTGAGATGCCAGCTCCTTTCATTCAGTCAGTAGCTTCAATCATTTCTGGACGTTTTTCAATGGCAAAAATCATTGAATATTGTAAATGCACAAACAGTAATTTCTCCGCATTGCAAGGTGCAATTCTGAAATTTTTTGCTTTTTCCTGCTCCTCTTAGCATGATAAAGAAGATTCAAAGAGAGTGAGATGCCAGCTCCTTTCATTCAGTCAGTAGCTTCAATCATTTCTGGACGTTTTTTCAATGGCAAAAATCATTGAATATTGTAAATGCACAAACAGTAATTTCTCCGCATTGCAAGGTGCAATTCTGAAATTTTTTGCTTTTTCCTGCTCCTCTTAGCATGATAAACAAGATTCAAAGAGAGTGAGATGCCAGCTCCTTTCATTCAGTCAGTAGCTTCAATCATTTTTGGACGTTTTTCAATGGCAAAAATCAATGAATATTGTAAATGCACAAACAGTAATTTCTCCGCATTGCAAGGTGCAATTCTGAAATTTTTTGCTTTTTCCTGCTCCTCTTAGCATGATAAAGAAGATTCAAAGAGAGTGAGATGCCAGCTCCTTTCATTCAGTCAGTAGCTACAATCATTTCTGGACGTTTTTCAATGGCAAAAATCAATGAATATTGTAAATGCACAAACAGTAATTTCTCCGCATTGCAAGGTGCAATTCTGAAATTTTTTGCTTTTTCCTGCTCCTCTTAGCATGATAAAGAAGATTCAAAGAGAGTGAGATGCCAGCTCCTTTCATTCAGTCAGTAGCTTCAATCATTTCTGGACGTTTTTCAATGGCAAAAATCAATGAATATTGTAAATGCACAAACAGTAATTTCTCCGCATTGCAAGGTGCAATTCTGAAATTTTTTGCTTTTTCCTGCTCCTCTTAGCATGATAAACAAGATTCAAAGAGAGTGAGATGCCAGCTCCTTTCATTCAGTCAGTAGCTTCAATCATTTCTGGACGTTTGTCAATGGCAAAAATCAATGAATATTGTAAATGCACAAACAGTAATTTCTCCGCATTGCAAGGTGCAATTCTGAAATTTTTTGCTTTTTCCTGCTCCTCTAAGCATGATAAAGAAGATTCAAAGAGAGTGAGATGCCAGCTCCTTTCCTTCAGTCAGTAGCTTCAAACATTTCTGGTATATGAATAACATGATGTTTTTCAATGGCAAAAATCAATGAATATTGTAAATGCACAAACAGTAATTTCTCCGCATTGCAAGGTGCAATTCTGAAATTTTTTGCTTTTTCCTGCTCCTCTCAGCATGATAAAGAAG
Organism: Phyllobates terribilis; assembly: GCF_046119375.1. Taxonomy (NCBI): domain Eukaryota; kingdom Metazoa; phylum Chordata; class Amphibia; order Anura; family Dendrobatidae; genus Phyllobates; species Phyllobates terribilis. The sequence goes on from NW_027365453.1 coordinate 93,399, forward strand.
ATTCAAAGAGAGTGAGATGCCAGCTCCTTTCATTCAGTCAGTAGCTTCAATCATTTCTGGACGTTTTTCAATGGCAAAAATCATTGAATATTGTAAATGCACAAACAGTAATTTCTCCGCATTGCAAGGTGCAATTCTGAAATTTTTTGCTTTTTCCTGCTCCTCTTAGCATGATAAAGAAGATTCAAAGAGAGTGAGATGCCAGCTCCTTTCATTCAGTCAGTAGCTTCAATCATTTCTGGTATATGAATAACATGATGTTTTTCAATGGCAAAAATCAATGAATATTGTAAATGCACAAACAGTAATTTCTCCGCATTGCAAGGTGCAATTCTGAAATTTTTTGCTTTTTCCTCCTCCTCTTAGCATGATAAAGAAGATTCAAAGAGAGTGAGATGCCAGCTCCTTTCATTCAGTCAGTAGCTTCAATCATTTCTGGACGTTTTTCAATGGCAAAAATCATTGAATATTGTAAATGCACAAACAGTAATTTCTCCGCATTGCAAGGTGCAATTCTGAAATTTTTTGCTTTTTCCTGCTCCTCTTAGCATGATAAAGAAGATTCAAAGAGAGTGAGATGCCAGCTCCTTTCATTCAGTCAGTAGCTTCAATCATTTCTGGTATATGAATAACATGATGTTTTTCAATGGCAAAAATCAATGAATATTGTAAATGCACAAACAGTAATTTCTCCGCATTGCAAGGTGCAATTCTGAAATTTTTTGCTTTTTCCTGCTCCTCTTAGCATGATAAAGAAGATTCAAAGAGAGTGAGATGCCAGCTCCTTTCATTCAGTCAGTAGCTTCAATCATTTCTGGACGTTTTTCAATGGCAAAAATCAATGAATATTGTAAATGCACAAACAGTAATTTCTCCGCATTGCAAGGTGCAATTCTGAAATTTTTTGCTTTTTCCTGCTCCTCTTAGCATGATAAACAAGATTCAAAGAGAGTGAGATGCCAGCTCCTTTCATTCAGTCAGTAGCTTCAATCATTTCTGGACGTTTTTCAATGGCAAAAATCAATGAATATTGTAAATGCACAAACAGTAATTTCTCCGCATTGCAAGGTGCAATTCTGAAATTTTTTGCTTTTTTCTGCTCCTCTCAGCATGATAAAGAAGACTCAAAGAGAGTGAGATGCCAGCTCCTTTCATTCAGTCAGTAGCTTCAAACATTTCTGGTATATGAATAACATGATGTTTTTCAATGGCAAAAATCAATGAATATTGTAAATGCACAAACAGTAATTTCTCCGCATTGCAAGGTGCAATTCTGAAATTTTTTGCTTTTTCCTGCTCCTCTTAGCATGATAAAGAAGATTCAAAGAGAGTGAGATGCCAGCTCCTTTCATTCAGTCAGTAGCTTCAATCATTTCTGGACGTTTTTCAATGGCAAAAATCAATGAATATTGTAAATGCACAAACAGTAATTTCTCCGCATTGCAAGGTGCAATTCTGAAATTTTTTGCTTTTTCCTGCTCCTCTTAGCATGATAAACAAGATTCAAAGAGAGTGAGATGCCAGCTCCTTTCATTCAGTCAGTAGCTTCAATCATTTCTGGACGTTTTTCAATGGCAAAAATCAATGAATATTGTAAATGCACAAACAGTAATTTCTCCGCATTGCAAGGTGCAATTCTGAAATTTTTTGCTTTTTCCTGCTCCTCTTAGCATGATAAAGAAGATTCAAAGAGAGTGAGATGCCAGCTCCTTTCATTCAGTCAGTAGCTACAATCATTTCTGGACGTTTTTCAATGGCAAAAATCAATGAATATTGTAAATGCACAAACAGTAATTTCTCCGCATTGCAAGGTGCAATTCTGAAATTTTTTGCTTTTTCCTGCTCCTCTTAGCATGATAAAGAAGATTCAAAGAGAGTGAGATGCCAGCTCCTTTCATTCAGTCAGTAGCTTCAAACATTTCTGGTATATGAATAACATGATGTTTTTCAATGGCAAAAATCAATGAATATTGTAAATGCACAAACAGTAATTTCTCCGCATTGCAAGGTGCAATTCTGAAATTTTTTGCTTTTTCCTGCTCCTCTTAGCATGGTAAAGAAGATTCAAAGAGAGTGAGATGCCAGCTCCTTTCATTCAGTCAGTAGCTTCAATCATTTCTGGACGTTTTTCAATGGCAAAAATCATTGAATATTGTAAATGCACAAACAGTAATTTCTCCGCATTGCAAGGTGCAATTCTGAAATTTTTGCTTTTTCCTGCTCCTCTTAGCATGATAAACAAGATTCAAAGAGAGTGAGATGCCAGCTCCTTTCATTCAGTCAGTAGCTTCAATCATTTCTGGACGTTTTTCAATGGCAAAAATCAATGAATATTGTAAATGCACAAACAGTAATTTCTCCGCATTGCAAGGTGCAATTCTGAAATTTTTTGCTTTTTCCTGCTCCTCTTAGCATGATAAAGAAGATTCAAAGAGAGTGAGATGCCAGCTCCTTTCATTCAGTCAGTAGCTTCAATCATTTCTGGACGTTTTCCTATGGCAAAAATCAATGAATATTGTAAATGCACAAACAGTAATTTCTCCGCATTGCAAGGTGCAATTCTGAAATTTTTTGCTTTTTCCTGCTCCTCTTAGCATGATAAACAAGATTCAAAGAGAGTGAGATGCCAGCTCCTTTCATTCAGTCAGTAGCTTCAATCATTTCTGGACGTTTTTCAATGGCAAAAATCAATGAATATTGTAAATGCACAAACAGTAATTTCTCCGCATTGCAAGGTGCAATTCTGAAATTTTTTGCTTTTTCCTGCTCCTCTTAGCATGATAAAGAAGATTCAAAGAGAGTGAGATGCCAGCTCCTTTCATTCAGTCAGTAGCTTCAATCATTTCTGGACGTTTTTCAATGGCAAAAATCAATGAATATTGTAAATGCACAAACAGTAATTTCTCCGCATTGCAAGGTGCAATTCTGAAATTTTTTGCTTTTTCCTGCTCCTCTTAGCATGATAAAGAAGATTCAAAGAGAGTGAGATGCCAGCTCCTTTCATTCAGTCAGTAGCTTCAATCATTTCTGGACGTTTTTCAATGGCAAAAATCAATGAATATTGTAAATGCACAAACAGTAATTTCTCCGCATTGCAAGGTGCAATTCTGAAATTTTTTGCTTTTTCCTGCTCCTCTTAGCATGATAAAGAAGATTCAAAGAGAATGAGATGCCAGCTCCTTTCATTCAGTCAGTAGCTTCAATCATTTCTGGTATATGAATAACATGATGTTTTTCAATGGCAAAAATCAATGAATATTGTAAATGCACAAACAGTAATTTCTCCGCATTGCAAGGTGCAATTCTGAAATTTTTTGCTTTTTCCTGCTCCTCTTAGCATGATAAAGAAGATTCAAAGAGAGTGAGATGCCAGCTCCTTTCATTCAGTCAGTAGCTTCAATCATTTCTGGACGTTTTTCAATGGCAAAAATCAATGAATATTGTAAATGCACAAACAGTAATTTCTCCGCATTGCAAGGTGCAATTCTGAAATTTTTTGCTTTTTCCTGCTCCTCTTAGCATGATAAACAAGATTCAAAGAGAGTGAGATGCCAGCTCCTTTCATTCAGTCAGTAGCTTCAATCATTTCTGGACGTTTTTCAATGGCAAAAATCAATGAATATTGTAAATGCACAAACAGTAATTTCTCCGCATTGCAAGGTGCAATTCTGAAATTTTTTGCTTTTTCCTGCTCCTCTTAGCATGATAAAAAAGATTCAAAGAGAGTGAGATGCCAGCTCCTTTCATTCAGTCAGTAGCTTCAAACATTTCTGGTATATGAATAACATGATGTTTTTCAATGGCAAAAATCAATGAATATTGTAGATGCACAAACAGTAATTTCTCCGCATTGCAAGGTGCAATTCTGAAATTTTTTGCTTTTTCCTGCTCCTCTTAGCATGATAAAGAAGATTCAAAGAGAGTGAGATGCCAGCTCCTTTCATTCAGTCAGTAGCTTCAATCATTTCTGGACGTTTTTCAATGGCAAAAATCATTGAATATTGTAAATGCACAAACAGTAATTTCTCCGCATTGCAAGGTGCAATTCTGAAATTTTTTGCTTTTTCCTGCTCATCTTAGCATGATAAAGAAGATTCAAAGAGAGTGAGATGCCAGCTCCTTTCATTCAGTCAGTAGCTTCAATCATTTCTGGTATATGAATAACATGATGTTTTTCAATGGCAAAAATCAATGAATATTGTAAATGCACAAACAGTAATTTCTCCGCATTGCAAGGTGCAATTCTGAAATTTTTTGCTTTTTCCTGCTCCTCTTAGCATGATAAAGAAGATTCAAAGAGAATGAGATGCCAGCTCCTTTCATTCAGTCAGTAGCTTCAATCATTTCTGGACGTTTTTCAATGGCAAAAATCAATGAATATTGTAAATGCACAAACAGTAATTTCTCCGCATTGCAAGGTGCAATTCTGAAATTTTTTGCTTTTTCCTGCTCCTCTTAGCATGATAAACAAGATTCAAAGAGAGTGAGATGCCAGCTCCTTTCATTCAGTCAGTAGCTTCAATCATTTCTGGACGTTTTTCAATGGCAAAAATCAATGAATATTGTAAATGCACAAACAGTAATTTCTCCGCATTGCAAGGTGCAATTCTGAAATTTTTTGCTTTTTCCTGCTCCTCTAAGCATGATAAAGAAGATTCAAAGAGAGTGAGATGCCAGCTCCTTTCCTTCAGTCAGTAGCTTCAAACATTTCTGGTATATGAATAACATGATGTTTTTCAATGGCAAAAATCAATGAATATTGTAAATGCACAAACAGTAATTTCTCCGCATTGCAAGGTGCAATTCTGAAATTTTTTGCTTTTTCCTGCTCCTCTTAGCATGATAAAGAAGATTCAAAGAGAGTGAGATGCCAGCTCCTTTCATTCAGTCAGTAGCTTCAATCATTTCTGGACGTTTTTCAATGGCAAAAATCAATGAATATTGTAAATGCACAAACAGTAATTTCTCCACATTGCAAGGTGCAATTCTGAAATTTTTTGCTTTTTCCTGCTCCTCTTAGCATGATAAAGAAGAATCAAAGAGAGTGAGATGCCAGCTCCTTTCATTCAGTCAGTAGCTTCAATCATTTCTGGACGTTTTTCAGTGGCAAAAATCAATGAATATTGTAAATGCACAGACAGTAATTTCTCCGCATTGCAAGGTGCAATTCTGAAATTTTTTGCTTTTTCCTGCTCCTCTTAGCATGATAAAGAAGATTCAAAGAGAGTGAGATGCCAGCTCCTTTCATTCAGTCAGTAGCTTCAAACATTTCTGGTAAATGAATAACATGATGTTTTTCAATGGCAAAAATCAATGAATATTGTAAATGCACAAACACTAATTTCTCCGCATTGCAAGGTGCAATTCTGAAATTTTTTGCTTTTTCCTGCTCCTCTTAGCATGGTAAAGAAGATTCAAAGAGAGTGAGATGCCAGCTCCTTTCATTCAGTCAGTAGCTTCAATCATTTCTGGACGTTTTTCAATGGCAAAAATCATTGAATATTGTAAATGCACAAACAGTAATTTCTCCGCATTGCAAGGTGCAATTCTGAAATTTTTGCTTTTTCCTGCTCCTCTTAGCATGATAAACAAGATTCAAAGAGAGTGAGATGCCAGCTCCTTTCATTCAGTCAGTAGCTTCAATCATTTCTGGACGTTTTTCAATGGCAAAAATCAATGAATATTGTAAATGCACAAACAGTAATTTCTCCGCATTGCAAGGTGCAATTCTGAAATTTTTTGCTTTTTCCTGCTCCTCTTAGCATGATAAAGAAGATTCAAAGAGAGTGAGATGCCAGCTCCTTTCATTCAGTCAGTAGCTTCAATCATTTCTGGACGTTTTTCAATGGCAAAAATCAATGAATATTGTAAATGCACAAACAGTAATTTCTCCGCATTGCAAGGTGCAATTCTGAAATTTTTTGCTTTTTCCTGCTCCTCTTAGCATGATAAAGAAGATTCAAAGAGAGTGAGATGCCAGCTCCTTTCATTCAGTCAGTAGCTTCAATCATTTCTGGACGTTTTTCAATGGCAAAAATCAATGAATATTGTAAATGCACAAACAGTAATTTCTCCGCATTGCAAGGTGCAATTCTGAAATTTTTTGCTTTTTCCTGCTCCTCTTAGCATGATAAAGATTCAAAGAGAGTGAGATGCCAGCTCCTTTCATTCAGTCAGTAGCTTCAATCATTTCTGGACGTTTTTCAATGGCAAAAATCAATGAATATTGTAAATGCACAAACAGTAATTTCTCCGCATTGCAAGGTGCAATTCTGAAATTTTTTGCTTTTTCCTGCTCCTCTTAGCATGATAAAGAAGATTCAAAGAGAGTGAGATGCCAGCTCCTTTCATTCAGTCAGTAGCTTCAATCATTTCTGGACGTTTTTCAATGGCAAAAATCAATGAATATTGTAAATGCACAAACAGTAATTTCTCCGCATTGCAAGGTGCAATTCTGAAATTTTTTGCTTTTTCCTGCTCCTCTTAGCATGATAAACAAGATTCAAAGAGAGTGAGATGCCAGCTCCTTTCATTCAGTCAGTAGCTTCAATCATTTCTGGACGTTTTCCAATGGCAAAAATCATTGAATATTGTAAATGCACAAACAGTAATTTCTCCGCATTGCAAGGTGCAATTCTGAAATTTTTTGCTTTTTCCTGCTCCTCTTAGCATGATAAAGAAGATTCAAAGAGAATGAGATGCCAGCTCCTTTCATTCAGTCAGTAGCTTCAATCATTTCTGGTATATGAATAACATGATGTTTTTCAATGGCAAAAATCAATGAATATTGTAAATGCACAAACAGTAATTTCTCCGCATTGCAAGGTGCAATTCTGAAATTTTTTGCTTTTTCCTGCTCCTCTTAGCATGATAAAGAAGAATCAAAGAGAGTGAGATGCCAGCTCCTTTCATTCAGTCAGTAGCTTCAATCATTTCTGGACGTTTTTCAGTGGCAAAAATCAATGAATATTGTAAATGCACAGACAGTAATTTCTCCGCATTGCAAGGTGCAATTCTGAAATTTTTTGCTTTTTCCTGCTCCTCTTAGCATGATAAAGAAGATTCAAAGAGAGTAAGATGCCAGCTCCTTTCATTCAGTCAGTAGCTTCAAACATTTCTGGTAAATGAATAACATGATGTTTTTCAATGGCAAAAATCAATGAATATTGTAAATGCACAAACACTAATTTCTCCGCATTGCAAGGTGCAATTCTGAAATTTTTTGCTTTTTCCTGCTCCTCTTAGCATGGTAAAGAAGATTCAAAGAGAGTGAGATGCCAGCTCCTTTCATTCAGTCAGTAGCTTCAATCATTTCTGGACGTTTTTCAATGGCAAAAATCATTGAATATTGTAAATGCACAAACAGTAATTTCTCCGCATTGCAAGGTGCAATTCTGAAATTTTTGCTTTTTCCTGCTCCTCTTAGCATGATAAACAAGATTCAAAGAGAGTGAGATGCCAGCTCCTTTCATTCAGTCAGTAGCTTCAATCATTTCTGGACGTTTTTCAATGGCAAAAATCAATGAATATTGTAAATGCACAAACAGTAATTTCTCCGCATTGCAAGGTGCAATTCTGAAATTTTTTGCTTTTTCCTGCTCCTCTTAGCATGATAAAGAAGATTCAAAGAGAGTGAGATGCCAGCTCCTTTCATTCAGTCAGTAGCTTCAATCATTTCTGGACGTTTTTCAATGGCAAAAATCAATGAATATTGTAAATGCACAAACAGTAATTTCTCCGCATTGCAAGGTGCAATTCTGAAATTTTTTGCTTTTTCCTGCTCCTCTTAGCATGATAAACAAGATTCAAAGAGAGTGAGATGCCAGCTCCTTTCATTCAGTCAGTAGCTTCAATCATTTCTGGACGTTTTTCAATGGCAAAAATCAATGAATATTGTAAATGCACAAACAGTAATTTCTCCGCATTGCAAGGTGCAATTCTGAAATGTTTTGCTTTTTCCTGCTCCTCTTAGCATGATAAAGAAGATTCAAAGAGAGTGAGATGCCAGCTCCTTTCATTCAGTCAGTAGCTTCAATCATTTCTGGACGTTTTTCAATGGCAAAAATCAATGAATATTGTAAATGCACAAACAGTAATTTCTCCGCATTGCAAGGTGCAATTCTGAAATTTTTTGCTTTTTCCTGCTCCTCTTAGCATGATAAAGATTCAAAGAGAGTGAGATGCCAGCTCCTTTCATTCAGTCAGTAGCTTCAATCATTTCTGGACGTTTTTCAATGGCAAAAATCAATGAATATTGTAAATGCACAAACAGTAATTTCTCCGCATTGCAAGGTGCAATTCTGAAATTTTTTGCTTTTTCCTGCTCCTCTTAGCATGATAAAGAAGATTCAAAGAGAGTGAGATGCCAGCTCCTTTCATTCAGTCAGTAGCTTCAATCATTTCTGGACGTTTTTCAATGGCAAAAATCAATGAATATTGTAAATGCACAAACAGTAATTTCTCCGCATTGCAAGGTGCAATTCTGAAATTTTTTGCTTTTTCCTGCTCCTCTTAGCATGATAAACAAGATTCAAAGAGAGTGAGATGCCAGCTCCTTTCATTCAGTCAGTAGCTTCAATCATTTCTGGACGTTTTTCAATGGCAAAAATCATTGAATATTGTAAATGCACAAACAGTAATTTCTCCGCATTGCAAGGTGCAATTCTGAAATTTTTTGCTTTTTCCTGCTCCTCTTAGCATGATAAAGAAGATTCAAAGAGAATGAGATGCCAGCTCCTTTCATTCAGTCAGTAGCTTCAATCATTTCTGGTATATGAATAACATGATGTTTTTCAATGGCAAAAATCAATGAATATTGTAAATGCACAAACAGTAATTTCTCCGCATTGCAAGGTGCAATTCTGAAATTTTTTGCTTTTTCCTGCTCCTCTTAGCATGATAAAGAAGATTCAAAGAGAGTGAGATGCCAGCTCCTTTCATTCAGTCAGTAGTTTCAATCATTTCTGGACGTTTTTCAATGGCAAAAATCAATGAATATTGTAAATGCACAAACAGTAATTTCTCCGCATTGCAAGGTGCAATTCTGAAATTTTTTGCTTTTTCCTGCTCCTCTTAGCATGATAAACAAGATTCAAAGAGAGTGAGATGCCAGTTCCTTTCATTCAGTCAGTAGCTTCAATCATTTCTGGACGTTTTTCAATGGCAAAAATCAATGAATATTGTAAATGCACAAACAGTAATTTCTCCGCATTGCAAGGTGCAATTCTGAAATTTTTTGCTTTTTCCTGCTCCTCTTAGCATGATAAAAAAGATTCAAAGAGAGTGAGATGCCAGCTCCTTTCATTCAGTCAGTAGCTTCAAACATTTCTGGTATATGAATAACATGATGTTTTTCAATGGCAAAAATCAATGAATATTGTAGATGCACAAACAGTAATTTCTCCGCATTGCAAGGTGCAATTCTGAAATTTTTTGCTTTTTCCTGCTCCTCTTAGCATAATAAAGAAGATTCAAAGAGAGTGAGATGCCAGCTCCTTTCATTCAGTCAGTAGCTTCAATCATTTCTGGACGTTTTTCAATGGCAAAAATCATTGAATATTGTAAATGCACAAACAGCAATTTCTCCGCATTGCAAGGTGCAATTCTGAATTTTTTTGCTTTTTCCTGCTCACCTTAGCATGATAAAGAAGATTCAAAGAGAGTGAGATGCCAGCTCCTTTCATTCAGTCAGTAGCTTCAATCATTTCTGGTATATGAATAACATGATGTTTTTCAATGGCAAAAATCAATGAATATTGTAAATGCACAAACAGTAATTTCTCCGCATTGCAAGGTGCAATTCTGAAATTTTTTGCTTTTTCCTGCTCCTCTTAGCATGATAAAGAAGATTCAAAGAGAATGAGATGCCAGCTCCTTTCATTCAGTCAGTAGCTTCAATCATTTCTGGACGTTTTTCAATGGCAAAAATCAATGAATATTGTAAATGCACAAACAGTAATTTCTCCGCATTGCAAGGTGCAATTCTGAAATTTTTTGCTTTTTCCTGCTCCTCTTAGCATGATAAACAAGATTCAAAGAGAGTGAGATGCCAGCTCCTTTCATTCAGTCAGTAGCTTCAATCATTTCTGGACGTTTGTCAATGGCAAAAATCAATGAATATTGTAAATGCACAAACAGTAATTTCTCCGCATTGCAAGGTGCAATTCTGAAATTTTTTGCTTTATCCTGCTCCTCTAAGCATGATAAAGAAGATTCAAAGAGAGTGAGATGCCAGCTCCTTTCCTTCAGTCAGTAGCTTCAAACATTTCTGGTATATGAATAACATGATGTTTTTCAAAGGCAAAAATCAATGAATATTGTAAATGCACAAACAGTAATTTCTCCGCATTGCAAGGTGCAATTCTGAAATTTTTTGCTTTTTCCTGCTCCTCTTAGCATGATAAAGAAGATTCAAAGAGAGTGAGATGCCAGCTCCTTTCATTCAGTCAGTAGCTTCAATCATTTCTGGACGTTTTTCAATGGCAAAAATCAATGAATATTGTAAATGCACAAACAGTAATTTCTCCACATTGCAAGGTGCAATTCTGAAATTTTTTGCTTTTTCCTGCTCCTCTTAGCATGATAAAGAAGAATCAAAGAGAGTGAGATGCCAGCTCCTTTCATTCAGTCAGTAGCTTCAATCATTTCTGGACGTTTTTCAGTGGCAAAAATCAATGAATATTGTAAATGCACAGACAGTAATTTCTCCGCATTGCAAGGTGCAATTCTGAAATTTTTTGCTTTTTCCTGCTCCTCTTAGCATGATAAACAAGATTCAAAGAGAGTGAGATGCCAGCTCCTTTCATTCAGTCAGTAGCTTCAATCATTTCTGGACGTTTTTCAATGGCAAAAATCATTGAATATTGTAAATGCACAAACAGTAATTTCTCCGCATTGCAAGGTGCAATTCTGAAATTTTTTGCTTTTTCCTGCTCCTCTTAGCATGATAAAGAAGATTCAAAGAGAATGAGATGCCAGCTCCTTTCATTCAGTCAGTAGCTTCAATCATTTCTGGTATATGAATAACATGATGTTTTTCAATGGCAAAAATCAATGAATATTGTAAATGCACAAACAGTAATTTCTCCGCATTGCAAGGTGCAATTCTGAAATTTTTTGCTTTTTCCTGCTCCTCTTAGCATGATAAAGAAGATTCAAAGAGAGTGAGATGCCAGCTCCTTTCATTCAGTCAGTAGCTTCAATCATTTCTGGACGTTTTTCAATGGCAAAAATCAATGAATATTGTAAATGCACAAACAGTAATTTCTCCGCATTGCAAGGTGCAATTCTGAAATTTTTTGCTTTTTCCTGCTCCTCTTAGCATGATAAACAAGATTCAAAGAGAGTGAGATGCCAGTTCCTTTCATTCAGTCAGTAGCTTCAATCATTTCTGGACGTTTTTCAATGGCAAAAATCAATGAATATTGTAAATGCACAAACAGTAATTTCTCCGCATTGCAAGGTGCAATTCTGAAATTTTTTGCTTTTTCTTGCTCCTCTTAGCATGATAAAAAAGATTCAAAGAGAGTGAGATGCCAGCTCCTTTCATTCAGTCAGTAGCTTCAAACATTTCTGGTATATGAATAGCATGATGTTTTTCAATGGCAAAAATCAATGAATATTGTAGATGCACAAACAGTAATTTCTCCGCATTGCAAGGTGCAATTCTGAAATTTTTTGCTTTTTCCTGCTCCTCTTAGCATGATAAAGAAGATTCAAAGAGAATGAGATGCCAGCTCCTTTCATTCAGTCAGTAGCTTCAATCATTTCTGGACGTTTTTCAATGGCAAAAATCATTGAATATTGTAAATGCACAAACAGCAATTTCTCCGCATTGCAAGGTGCAATTCTGAATTTTTTTGCTTTTTCCTGCTCACCTTAGCATGATAAAGAAGATTCAAAGAGAGTGAGATGCCAGCTCCTTTCATTCAGTCAGTAGCTTCAATCATTTCTGGTAAATGAATAACATGATGTTTTTCAATGGCAAAAATCAATGAATATTGTAAATGCACAAACAGTAATTTCTCCACATTGCAAGGTGCAATTCTGAAATTTTTTGCTTTTTCCTGCTCCTCTTAGCATGATAAAGAAGATTCAAAGAGAATGAGATGCCAGCTCCTTTCATTCAGTCAGTAGCTTCAATCATTTCTGGACGTTTTTCAATGGCAAAAATCAATGAATATTGTAAATGCACAAACAGTAATTTCTCCGCATTGCAAGGTGCAATTCTGAAATTTTTTGCTTTTTCCTGCTCCTCTTAGCATGATAAACAAGATTCAAAGAGAGTGAGATGCCAGCTCCTTTCATTCAGTCAGTAGCTTCAATCATTTCTGGACGTTTGTCAATGGCAAAAATCAATGAATATTGTAAATGCACAAACAGTAATTTCTCCGCATTGCAAGGTGCAATTCTGAAATTTTTTGCTTTTTACTGCTCCTCTAAGCATGATAAAGAAGATTCAAAGAGAGTGAGATGCCAGCTCCTTTCCTTCAGTCAGTAGCTTCAAACATTTCTGGTATATGAATAACATGATGTTTTTCAATGGCAAAAATCAATGAATATTGTAAATGCACAAACAGTAATTTCTCCGCATTGCAAGGTGCAATTCTGAAATTTTTTGCTTTTTCCTGCTCCTCTTAGCATGATAAAGAAGATTCAAAGAGAGTGAGATGCCAGCTCCTTTCATTCAGTCAGTAGCTTCAATCATTTCTGGACGTTTTTCAATGGCAAAAATCATTGAATATTGTAAATGCACAAACAGTAATTTCTCCGCATTGCAAGGTGCAATTCTGAAATTTTTTGCTTTTTCCTGCTCCTCTTAGCATGATAAAGAAGATTCAAAGAGAGTGAGATGCCAGCTCCTTTCATTCAGTCAGTAGCTTCAATCATTTCTGGTATATGAATAACATGATGTTTTTCAATGGCAAAAATCAATGAATATTGTAAATGCACAAACAGTAATTTCTCCGCATTGCAAGGTGCAATTCTGAAATTTTTTGCTTTTTCCTGCTCCTCTTAGCATGATAAAGAAGATTCAAAGAGAGTGAGATGCCAGCTCCTTTCATTCAGTCAGTAGCTTCAATCATTTCTGGACGTTTTTCAATGGCAAAAATCATTGAATATTGTAAATGCACAAACAGTAATTTCTCCGCATTGCAAGGTGCAATTCTGAAATTTTTTGCTTTTTCCTGCTCCTCTTAGCATGATAAACAAGATTCAAAGAGAGTGAGATGCCAGCTCCTTTCATTCAGTCAGTAGCTTCAATCATTTCTGGACGTTTTTCAATGGCAAAAATCAATGAATATTGTAAATGCACAAACAGTAATTTCTCCACATTGCAAGGTGCAATTCTGAAATGTTTTGCTTTTTCCTGCTCCTCTTAGCATGATAAAGAAGATTCAAAGAGAGTGAGATGCCAGCTCCTTTCATTCAGTCAGTAGCTTCAATCATTTCTGGACGTTTTTCAATGGCAAAAATCAATGAATATTGTAAATGCACAAACAGTAATTTCTCCGCATTGCAGAGTGCATTTCTGAAATTTTTTGCTTTTTCCTGCTCCTCTTAGCATGATAAAGATTCAAAGAGAGTGAGATGCCAGCTCCTTTCATTCAGTCAGTAGCTTCAATCATTTCTGGACGTTTTTCAATGGCAAAAATCAATGAATATTGTAAATGCACAAACAGTAATTTCTCCGCATTGCAAGGTGCAATTCTGAAATTTTTTGCTTTTTCCTGCTCCTCTTAGCATGATAAAGAAGATTCAAAGAGAGTGAGATGCCAGCTCCTTTCATTCAGTCAGTAGCTTCAATCATTTCTGGACGTTTTTCAATGGCAAAAATCAATGAATATTGTAAATGCACAAACAGTAATTTCTCCGCATTGCAAGGTGCAATTCTGAAATTTTTTGCTTTTTCCTGCTCCTCTTAGCATGATAAACAAGATTCAAAGAGAGTGAGATGCCAGCTCCTTTCATTCAGTCAGTAGCTTCAATCATTTCTGGACGTTTTTCAATGGCAAAAATCATTGAATATTGTAAATGCACAAACAGTAATTTCTCCGCATTGCAAGGTGCAATTCTGAAATTTTTTGCTTTTTCCTGCTCCTCTTAGCATGATAAAGAAGATTCAAAGAGAATGAGATGCCAGCTCCTTTCATTCAGTCAGTAGCTTCAATCATTTCTGGTATATGAATAACATGATGTTTTTCAAAGGCAAAAATCAATGAATATTGTAAATGCACAAACAGTAATTTCTCCGCATTGCAAGGTGCAATTCTGAAATTTTTTGCTTTTTCCTGCTCCTCTTAGCATGATAAAGAAGATTCAAAGAGAGTGAGATGCCAGCTCCTTTCATTCAGTCAGTAGCTTCAATCATTTCTGGACGTTTTTCAATGGCAAAAATCATTGAATATTGTAAATGCACAAACAGTAATTTCTCCGCATTGCAAGGTGCAATTCTGAAATTTTTTGCTTTTTCCTGCTCCTCTTAGCATGATAAAGAAGATTCAAAGAGAGTGAGATGCCAGCTCCTTTCATTCAGTCAGTAGCTTCAATCATTTCTGGACGTTTTTCAATGGCAAAAATCAATGAATATTGTAAATGCACAAACAGTAATTTCTCCGCATTGCAAGGTGCAATTCTGAAATTTTTTGCTTTTTCCTGCTCCTCTTAGCATGATAAAGAAGATTCAAAGAGAGTGAGATGCCAGCTCCTTTCATTCAGTCAGTAGCTTCAAACATTTCTGGTATATGAATAACATGATGTTTTTCAATGGCAAAAATCAATGAATATTGTAAATGCACAAACAGTAATTTCTCCGCATTGCAAGGTGCAATTCTGAAATTTTTTGCTTTTTCCTGCTCCTCTTAGCATGATAAAGAAGATTCAAAGAGAGTGAGATGCCAGCTCCTTTCATTCAGTCAGTAGCTTCAATCATTTCTGGACGTTTTTCAATGGCAAAAATCAATGAATATTGTAAATGCACAAACAGTAATTTCTCCGCATTGCAAGGTGCAATTCTGAAATTTTTTGCTTTTTCCTGCTCCTCTTAGCATGATAAACAAGATTCAAAGAGAGTGAGATGCCAGCTCCTTTCATTCAGTCAGTAGCTTCAATCATTTCTGGACGTTTTTCAATGGCAAAAATCAATGAATATTGTAAATGCACAAACAGTAATTTCTCCGCATTGCAAGGTGCAATTCTGAAATTTTTTGCTTTTTCCTGCTCCTCTTAGCATGATAAAGAAGATTCAAAGAGAGTGAGATGCCAGCTCCTTTCATTCAGTCAGTAGCTACAATCATTTCTGGACGTTTTTCAATGGCAAAAATCAATGAATATTGTAAATGCACAAACAGTAATTTCTCCGCATTGCAAGGTGCAATTCTGAAATTTTTTGCTTTTTCCTGCTCCTCTTAGCATGATAAAGAAGATTCAAAGAGAGTGAGATGCCAGCTCCTTTCATTCAGTCAGTAGCTTCAATCATTTCTGGACGTTTTTCAATGGCAAAAATCAATGAATATTGTAAATGCACAAACAGTAATTTCTCCGCATTGCAAGGTGCAATTCTGAAATTTTTTGCTTTTTCCTGCTCCTCTTAGCATGATAAACAAGATTCAAAGAGAGTGAGATGCCAGCTCCTTTCATTCAGTCAGTAGCTTCAATCATTTCTGGACGTTTGTCAATGGCAAAAATCAATGAATATTGTAAATGCACAAACAGTAATTTCTCCGCATTGCAAGGTGCAATTCTGAAATTTTTTGCTTTTTCCTGCTCCTCTAAGCATGATAAAGAAGATTCAAAGAGAGTGAGATGCCAGCTCCTTTCCTTCAGTCAGTAGCTTCAAACATTTCTGGTATATGAATAACATGATGTTTTTCAATGGCAAAAATCAATGAATATTGTAAATGCACAAACAGTAATTTCTCCGCATTGCAAGGTGCAATTCTGAAATTTTTTGCTTTTTCCTGCTCCTCTTAGCATGATAAAGAAGATTCAAAGAGAGTGAGATGCCAGCTCCTTTCATTCAGTCAGTAGCTTCAATCATTTCTGGACGTTTTTCAATGGCAAAAATCATTGAATATTGTAAATGCACAAACAGTAATTTCTCCGCATTGCAAGGTGCAATTCTGAAATTTTTTGCTTTTTCCTGCTCCTCTTAGCATGATAAAGAAGATTCAAAGAGAGTGAGATGCCAGCTCCTTTCATTCAGTCAGTAGCTTCAATCATTTCTGGTATATGAATAACATGATGTTTTTCAATGGCAAAAATCAATGAATATTGTAGATGCACAAACAGTAATTTCTCCGCATTGCAAGGTGCAATTCTGAAATTTTTTGCTTTTTCCTGCTCCTCTTAGCATGATAAAGAAGATTCAAAGAGAGTGAGATGCCAGCTCCTTTCATTCAGTCAGTAGCTTCAATCATTTCTGGACGTTTTTCAATGGCAAAAATCATTGAATATTGTAAATGCACAAACAGTAATTTCTCCGCATTGCAAGGTGCAATTCTGAAATTTTTTGCTTTTTCCTGCTCCTCTTAGCATGATAAACAAGATTCAAAGAGAGTGAGATGCCAGCTCCTTTCATTCAGTCAGTAGCTTCAATCATTTCTGGACGTTTTTCAATGGCAAAAATCAATGAATATTGTAAATGCACAAACAGTAATTTCTCCGCATTGCAAGGTGCAATTCTGAAATTTTTTGCTTTTTCCTGCTCCTCTTAGCATGATAAAGAAGATTCAAAGAGAGTGAGATGCCAGCTCCTTTCATTCAGTCAGTAGCTACAATCATTTCTGGACGTTTTTCAATGGCAAAAATCAATGAATATTGTAAATGCACAAACAGTAATTTCTCCGCATTGCAAGGTGCAATTCTGAAATTTTTTGCTTTTTCCTGCTCCTCTTAGCATGATAAAGAAGATTCAAAGAGAGTGAGATGCCAGCTCCTTTCATTCAGTCAGTAGCTTCAATCATTTCTGGACGTTTTTCAATGGCAAAAATCAATGAATATTGTAAATGCACAAACAGTAATTTCTCCGCATTGCAAGGTGCAATTCTGAAATTTTTTGCTTTTTCCTGCTCCTCTTAGCATGATAAAGAAGATTCAAAGAGAGTGAGATGCCAGCTCCTTTCATTCAGTCAGTAGCTTCAATCATTTCTGGACGTTTTTCAATGGCAAAAATCAATGAATATTGTAAATGCACAAACAGTAATTTCTCCGCATTGCAAGGTGCAATTCTGAAATTTTTTGCTTTTTCCTGCTCCTCTTAGCATGATAAACAAGATTCAAAGAGAGTGAGATGCCAGCTCCTTTCATTCAGTCAGTAGCTTCAATCATTTCTGGACGTTTGTCAATGGCAAAAATCAATGAATATTGTAAATGCACAAACAGTAATTTCTCCGCATTGCAAGGTGCAATTCTGAAATTTTTTGCTTTTTCCTGCTCCTCTAAGCATGATAAAGAAGATTCAAAGAGAGTGAGATGCCAGCTCCTTTCCTTCAGTCAGTAGCTTCAAACATTTCTGGTATATGAATAACATGATGTTTTTCAATGGCAAAAATCAATGAATATTGTAAATGCACAAACAGTAATTTCTCCGCATTGCAAGGTGCAATTCTGAAATTTTTTGCTTTTTCCTGCTCCTCTTAGCATGATAAAGAAGATTCAAAGAGAGTGAGATGCCAGCTCCTTTCATTCAGTCAGTAGCTTCAATCATTTCTGGACGTTTTTCAATGGCAAAAATCATTGAATATTGTAAATGCACAAACAGTAATTTCTCCGCATTGCAAGGTGCAATTCTGAAATTTTTTGCTTTTTCCTGCTCCTCTTAGCATGATAAAGAAGATTCAAAGAGAGTGAGATGCCAGCTCCTTTCATTCAGTCAGTAGCTTCAATCATTTCTGGTATATGAATAACATGATGTTTTTCAATGGCAAAAATCAATGAATATTGTAGATGCACAAACAGTAATTTCTCCGCATTGCAAGGTGCAATTCTGAAATTTTTTGCTTTTTCCTGCTCCTCTTAGCATGATAAAGAAGATTCAAAGAGAGTGAGATGCCAGCTCCTTTCATTCAGTCAGTAGCTTCAATCATTTCTGGACGTTTTTCAATGGCAAAAATCATTGAATATTGTAAATGCACAAACAGTAATTTCTCCGCATTGCAAGGTGCAATTCTGAAATTTTTTGCTTTTTCCTGCTCCTCTTAGCATGATAAACAAGATTCAAAGAGAGTGAGATGCCAGCTCCTTTCATTCAGTCAGTAGCTTCAATCATTTCTGGACGTTTTTCAATGGCAAAAATCAATGAATATTGTAAATGCACAAACAGTAATTTCTCCGCATTGCAAGGTGCAATTCTGAAATTTTTTGCTTTTTCCTGCTCCTCTTAGCATGATAAAGAAGATTCAAAGAGAGTGAGATGCCAGCTCCTTTCATTCAGTCAGTAGCTACAATCATTTCTGGACGTTTTTCAATGGCAAAAATCAATGAATATTGTAAATGCACAAACAGTAATTTCTCCGCATTGCAAGGTGCAATTCTGAAATTTTTTGCTTTTTCCTGCTCCTCTTAGCATGATAAAGAAGATTCAAAGAGAGTGAGATGCCAGCTCCTTTCATTCAGTCAGTAGCTTCAATCATTTCTGGACGTTTTTCAATGGCAAAAATCAATGAATATTGTAAATGCACAAACAGTAATTTCTCCGCATTGCAAGGTGCAATTCTGAAATTTTTTGCTTTTTCCTGCTCCTCTTAGCATGATAAACAAGATTCAAAGAGAGTGAGATGCCAGCTCCTTTCATTCAGTCAGTAGCTTCAATCATTTCTGGACGTTTTTCAATGGCAAAAATCAATGAATATTGTAAATGCACAAACAGTAATTTCTCCGCATTGCAAGGTGCAATTCTGAAATTTTTTGCTTTTTCCTGCTCCTCTTAGCATGATAAACAAGATTCAAAGAGAGTGAGATGCCAGCTCCTTTCATTCAGTCAGTAGCTTCAATCATTTCTGGACGTTTGTCAATGGCAAAAATCAATGAATATTGTAAATGCACAAACAGTAATTTCTCCGCATTGCAAGGTGCAATTCTGTAATTTTTTGCTTTTTCCTGCTCCTCTAAGCATGATAAAGAAGATTCAAAGAGAGTGAGATGCCAGCTCCTTTCCTTCAGTCAGTAGCTTCAAACATTTCTGGTATATGAATAACATGATGTTTTTCAATGGCAAAAATCAATGAATATTGTAAATGCACAAACAGTAATTTCTCCGCATTGCAAGGTGCAATTCTGAAATTTT
>NW_027365454.1:0-112566 GCF_046119375.1 Phyllobates terribilis
ATTTCTTGTGCATCCGCGGCCTCTTCATCCTCTGTGACTGGGGGGACAGCAGTCACACCTGTTTTGGGGCGCAGACCTGCCACCTCTTTACCCGCAACAGCCAGCGTGATTGGCAGGTCATCATTTTCTTTGGAGGTGGTAACACCAGCTGGTGTTGAGCGCTGTCCGACATCGATAGCACCACCTTTGGATCAAGGCAACCTAACATGTCCGCCTGCATCTTCCTCACAGACCGGCAGTTTGCCGGGGACACCCTTATCAACCCCGTCTAAGCACAATAGCCAGCCCTCGGTCCCTCAGATGTGGACAAGTAAAAGACCATTTCCTCCTAGCCATGAGAAAGCTAAGAGGTTGAATTTCACCATCTGCAAGCTCTTGGCTACAGAAATGCTGCCTTTCCGCCTGGTGGACACAGAGGATTTTCGAGACCTTATGTCCGTCGCAGTGCCCCAGTACCAGATGCCCAGTCGGCACTACTTCTCAAAGAAAGGTGTGCCTGCGCTCCACCAGCATGTCGCACACAACATCACCGCTTCTTTGAGAAACTCTGTGTGTGACAGGGTGCATTTCACCACAGACACTTGGACGAGTAGGCATGGACAGGGGCGTTACATGTCGCTGACTGGGCACTGGGTAACTATGGTGACAGCAGGACAAGGGGCTGCTGTCCAAGTCTTGCCGTCCCCACGAGTTGTGCGTCAATCCTCTTTATGTCATTTTTCCTCCACTGCTTCTGCCTCCTCAACCTCCTCTCGGTCTTCCACCTGCACCCAAAGCCTGTCTGGTCATGCCACAAGCTTTCTAACTGCGCAGAAGGGATCCTGCACACCTCCTTACTATGCTGGCAGTAGGGCTCAACGTCATCAGGCGGTTTTTACATTGAAATGTCTGGGAAATGTGAGTCACACAGCTGAGGAGTTGTGGTCAGCTCTGGAGAACCAATTTCATGAATGGTTGTCTCCACTGGACCTGAAACCAGGGAAGGCCGTGTGCGACAATGCTGCAAACCTGGGTGCGGCCCTTCGCCGGGGCAATGTCACACACGTGCCTTGTATGGCTCACGTGTTGAACCTGGTTGTCCAGCAATTTTTAGCCCACTATCCCAGACTAGATGGCCTTCTGCAGAGGGCACGGTCGCTGTGTGCTCACTTCCGCCGTTCGCATCCCGCAGCTCAGCGACTTACATCTCTACAGAAGTCGTTGGGCCTGCCACTTCACCGGCTAAAATGCGATGTGCCTACCCGGTGGAATTCAACTCTGCACATGTTGCAGCGACTGTGGCAGCACCGACAAGCCCTGGTGCAATACGTTCTGACGTATAGCCTGGGCCAACGAGATTCAGAGGTGGGGCAAATCACGCTGGAGGAGTGGTCTCAGATCAGGGACCTATGCACCCTTCTGCACAGTTTTGAAATGGCGACGAAGATGTTTAGTGCTGACGATGCCATTATCAGCATGACTATTCCGGTGATTTACATGCTGGAGCACATGTTAAACAGAATTCGGAGTCAGGTGGTGGCACAAGAGGAGGTGGAGGAAGTAGAGGAGGAGGAGTTGTATGCGGAAGGGCTAACATCTGCAAGGTCCAGACGGGCGGCAGCACCAGGGCGGCAGGCATGTGAGGGTGGGGGAGATGATTTTACCAGGGCGCATGGTAGCAGCCAAACTAGTGAGGAAGGTGCAGGAGCCCAGGAAGAAGTGGAGGACGAACTGATGGAAGACTCATCAGATGAGGGAGACCTTGATCACATTTCTGTTGTGCGAGGTTGGGGGGAGAGGACAGAGGAAGGAAGCATGATTGTTACCTCGCCACCAACACAACAGGGACTTGGTGCTCCTGGATGCGCAACACACATGAGTGCCTTCTTGCTGCACTACCTGCAACATGACCCTCGAATTGTGAGAATTAGAAATAATCCTGACTACTGGGTTGCCACACTGTTAGATCCCCGGTACAAAAGTAAATTTGCAGAAATTATTCCTGCCATAGAAAGGGATGCACGCATGCAGGAGTATCAGCAGAGACTGTTGCAGAATCTTACATCTGCTTTTCCACAAAATACCAGTGGTGCACGTAGTGAATCTCACAGTTCCAACTTGCCAACCGTGGGACCGTCAAGTGTTCAGCACTCAAACCGTAACAGAACCACAGTATCTGCTGGTAACATCAATTTTGCGGAATCATTTCACCACTTTTTTAGCCCATCCTTTGCAAGGCCACAGGAGACAAGAAGTCTGACACATAGTCAACGCCTAGAGACGATGGTACAGGAGTATCTCCAAGTAAACATTGAAGCCACGACTGTGTCACTGGACCCTTGCTCTTTTTGGGCTTCCAATCTGGATAAATGGCCGGAGCTAGCCACTTACGCCTTGGAGATCTTGTCATGCCCCGCAGCCAGCGTTCTGTCTGAACGTGTGTTCAGCGCTGCTGGTGGTGTGCTGACAGATAAGCGCACGCGGCTCTCCACTGATAATGTAGACAGACTCACGTTCATAAAGATGAACAAATCATGGATCCGAAACGACTTTTCTACCCCTGTGTCATCCTGGGGAGAGTAAAAGCTTGATGATTGGTTAAAATCACCCTACCAACCGTTTTAAGCTTTCAAATTACTAATCATGTTTATCTGTATCTTGACTGGAAAATAATTTGGGCTTTGTAGCAGTGTGCAGCACTGATCCTATTAGGCCATCTATAATAAGCTTCACCAGATTTAAAATTAAAAATAATTTTTAGCTGCATCTAGCCCGGAAAATAATTTTGGGGCTCCGAGATGCGCAAGACACATAAGTGCCTTCTTGCTGCACTACCTGCAGCATGACCCTCATATTGTCAGAATTCGAAGTAATCATGACTACTGGGTTGCCACACTCTTAGATCCCCCAAACTTTTCGATCAACCTTTTCATTTTAATAAAGACCAAAAAAATGGTCATTTTTGAAATTATAAGCATTAGCAGGTTGTTAGAAACTGAAATCAAACAGTTTTCAACTCAAAACTTTATTCTAGGTGATGTTACATTTTCACATAGGACCCCTTGTTCGAAAGGAGCTCCTGAACTCTCTCGTCCATTGAATTTGTCAGGTTTTGGATGGTTTCTGCTTCAATTGTTTTGCATGAGGACAGAATACCCTCCCAGAGCTGTTGCTTAGATGTGAACTGCCTCCCGCCATCATAGACACTCCTTTTAATGATGCTCCAAAGGTTCTGAATGGGGTAGAGGTCAGGGGAGCATGGGGGTCACACCATAAGTTTGTCCCCTTTTATGCCCATATCAGCCAGAGATGCAGATGTTTTATGTGCAGCATGAGATGGTGCATTATCATGCAGAAAAATGATCTTGCTGTGAAATACACGGTTCTTCTTCTTGAACCATGGCAGGAAGTGCTGTTTGAGAAAATCCACATACATTATGGAGTTCATCTTTAGCGCCTTCAGGGATCCTAAAGGGGCCGACAATCTCTCTCCCCATGATTCCAGCCCAAAACATTACTCCACCTCCTCCTTGTTGGCGCTGTAGCCGTGTTTGCGTGGGGTGTCCATCAACCAGCCATCCTCCACTCCATTCATCTGGACCATTGAGCGCTGCACGGCACTCATCCGTGAACAAAACAGTTTTGAAATCAGTCTTCATGTAATGTTTGGCCCACTGGAGCCGTTTCTGCTTGTGTGAAGTGGATAGAGGAGGTCGACAGGATGGCGTATGCACAGCTGCAAACCTCTGAAGGACCCTGCATCTTGTTGTTCGGGGGACGTTGGAGGCACAAGCAGCTTCAAAAACTTGTCTGCTGCTATGACAAGGCTTTTTTGCCGCTGCTCTTTCAACCTGACGTAATTGCCTGTAGGAAAGAGTCCTCAATTTGCCCTTATCAGCACGCACACGTGTGTACTGTGAATCAGCTACATACTTCTTGATTGCCAAGACACTTCATCCTGATCATCGCACAATGTTGATTGTAGTCATGCCTTGACCTAAGCACTCCACAATTTGTTGCTTCTCAGCAGCCGACACATCCTTTTTCTTTCCCATTTTGGCAGAAAATGTAGGCTGCTTAATAATGTGAGAGAGCCTTCTTAAGTAGTCTTGCCTTTCATTGGACACACCTGCCAAACTAATTAGCACAGGTGTCTGCAATTGCTTACAGTGATATAAAGAGCCCTGACACACATCACCATCAATGAGTTTAACTGACAAACAAACAAATTCTTCCCTTATCACTCCTAAACACTTTTTGCATAATAATTTGGAACGCGGTGTACATGTGTTTTTCCACAAAACACCAGTGGTTCACGTAGTGAATCTTACAGTTCTAACTTGCCAACCGTGGTCTGTATGGAATTGTTCAATAAAGGGCCCAAAATTAAGATAACATAGATGGGAGAGGTCTCTATGAATAGGAATTCCTAAGTATTTGATACCCTGTGAGGGCCAGGCAAAGGGAAAGTTGGACTGGATGGAATCCTATATGGATTTAGGGAGGGAGACATCGAGGGCCTCAGACTTCGCTGCATTGATTTTAAAATTTTACCATGTAACAAAGTGATCTATTTCAGCCATAACAGCAGGGATGGATATATGTGATTGAGTGATATATACTAGGACATCATCAGCAAATAGAGAGCACTTGTACTCGGTGCCTCCCACCTCAATCCACCTAATATTGGGGTTATGGCGAATTGATGAGAGCAGGTGCTCCGTCACTAGGATGTATAAGAGAGGGGACAGAGGACATCCCTGCCTTGTCCCATTGGTGATTGTGAAAGGTGATGAAAATGTTCTGACGCACCCCCTGGGCCTTGGGACACCCGGAGCCGGACCCTTTTTGGTGGATGCTGGTGGTTGTAGTCTTCGTGGCGGCGATCCGGTTCCGTGGCTCAGGGCGGTCAAACCAGTGGCGGAACTATTTATGTGGTTTTGATGTTTAAATGTCCGACTACGCCACCCGTGGATTGCGGTCAGAGTGAACCGCCGCTACAGGGCAGACCGCTAAGGCTGGTGTTGTGGGTGCAGCAGAGCGTAGCATAACTCCCCACGGGAGGAGTATAGCCTCAGGGCAGTGTATGCGGAGGATGGGGGTGATGGTGCAGGGAAGCAGCAGTAATGACACGGAGTCAGTGATGCAGTTCAGGGCCTTTACTCACAGTTCTTATTATCCAGACCACGTCTGCAGGTAACGGCTGCCCACGTCGTACTGTGCTCACCAGGTGAGGGGCTCAGACAACTCCCAGATAACTTTGGAGCGCTTCACAGGACCTCCTTTGTGTGTCCTTTGTCTGGCCTTTCTTACCAACACTTCTGTCCGGCTGCCTCGGGCCTCCTCTTGGTAAACTTGGCGCCAGTTTCCCTGACCCTATGTGGTGCCTTCCTAGCGGGTGGAGCAAGGGGCTGCGCCACATAAAATATCAGAGCCTCCGGTTTCTAGCTGAGGGTCGTTTCCTGCCTCCACTAGTTCGGGGACCGGTCTCCCCCTTTGGCCTGACCCCTCCACGCAGGTGGATTCGGGCGTGCGGTGGCGACTCGCCCGTCCGCACCCCTGGGATCCCTTCATTCCTTGTTCCTGGAGCCTTCTCCGCTCCTCTTCCTTCCTTCTCCCTCTTGCAGGCCTGGGCCTCTGTTACTAGGCCCGCCTCCGGAGCAGAGCTCATGCAGAGCCCCTGCTCCCTGCCACTTCTGCTCAGACTTCTCTGCACTGAACTAAGATGGTGCCCACCTTTTATACTCCCTTCTCAATGCACCCAGGAACTGCTTCCTCCCTGCTCCTGCACTGCAGGGTTCCCCTTCCTCAGTGTTCCCTCCCCCCACTCCAGCCAGGGACAGGGACTGTCATGCCCATCTCAGGGGCATATTGGTCGCCCTGCCCCACGGCAATGTGGTGTAATGCATGCAGGTGTCGGGTCCTGATCCACACTCCATCCTTATCTGAGAGTGAGATATCACACCTCTGGGTGAGGTGCAATACGTCTGTAGCAACCGAGCCCTCGGTGCTACAGTTCCATTTATCTTCAGCCTAGGTGACGTATTGTGATACAGGGCCGTGATTTTGGCTATAAAAGGGTCCCCTAGACCCCTACCCCAAGCTTTTTAAGAGAATCATATATGGCGTGCCAGGAGACTCTATGGAATGCTTTCTCAGCATCCAACGAGAGTATCTACTTACAAATTTTTAACTGCATCTAGCCCAGGAAATACTTTGTGCCTAGTAGCAGTGTCTGCTAGTTAGCGGATTATCCCGGCTGTTAAGCAAGCTACACCACCTGTAGTTTGGACACTTAATTTTTTCAAAGGAAATGCTTCGGGACCACGGGATACTTAGTGAAGAGCATCAGGAGGCACCCCAAGGCATAGGGGCTGGGACTGGCACTAGGATGCCTTGCGGTGGACAGCCGAGCTCGATCCTTATAAAAGCTTTTTAACTGCAGCAGCTTTAGTGGACGCTACTGGAGCTGGAATTACGCGGCTGCTGGCATGAGACTTGCCCTCCAATAGATCCTTGTAAATGGATTTAAAGTGTATTCATTCAAATTAGAGGGACAATTTAAATTAAAAAGCTTAGAGCTGCCTCCACCACAGGGGGGCTCTCTCGACCCACCAGCGGACAGGCACCAGTATTGGGAGAGGGGGGCTGGCCGTCAGGGTTCACCGCGGCTCTGGCACAAACCCGGCGACACAGAGGTGGCACGGGTAGGAGCGGACTGGCCGTCTCGGCTTCTCACTTTTTGGATTTTAGAAGGGCATGACATGCCTATATCTGTGTCTCCCCCTCCTTTTACTCCTCCACCTCTTTTCTTTTCGCATGACTATATGTACTTGTCACTTTTCCATGTGTTAGTTGTGTCTTCTGAGCAGTTTGTCAGCTTTTGGACACCTTTGAAGGTGTTTTCTATGTGTTTCTATGTGTTTTTGTTTGCCTGCCATTGGTTTTAACGGTGTTCGAAGGTGTTCGACGAACAGTTCGACGAACAGTTCGGCGAACACACGGGTGTTCGACGAACCGAACCGAACTCGAACACTACGGGGGTGGCTCAAGACTAGTCTTTATTAAAATGAAAAGGTTGATCGAAAAGTTTGGGGGATCTAAGAGTGTGGCAACCCAGTAGTCATGATTACTTCGAATTCTGACAATATGAGGGTCATGCTGCAGGTAGTGCAGCAAGAAGGCACTTATGTGTCTTGCGCATCTCGGAGCTCCAAAATTATTTTCCGGGCTAGATGCAGCTAAAAATTATTATTAATTTTAAATCTGGTGAAGCTTTAGTATAGATGGCCTAATAGGATCAGTGCTGCACACTGCTACAAAGCCCAAATTATTTTCCAGCCAAGATACAGATAAACATGATTAGTAATTTGAAAGCTTAAAACGGATGGTAGGGTGATTTTAACCAATCATCAAGCTTTTACTCTCCCCAGGATGACACAGGGGTAGAAAAGTCGTTTCGGATCCATGATTTGTTCATCTTTATGAACGTGAGTCTGTCTACATTATCAGTGGAGAGCCGCGTGCGCTTATCTGTCAGCACACCACCAGCAGCGCTGAACACACGTTCAGACAGAACGCTGGCTGCGGGGCATGACAAGATCTCCAAGGCGTAAGTGGCTAGCTCCGGCCATTTATCCAGATTGGAAGCCCAAAAAGAGCAAGGGTCCAGTGACACAGTCATGGCTTCAATTTTTACTTGGAGATACTCCTGTACCATCGTCTCTAGGCGTTGACTATGTGTCAGACTTCTTGTCTCCTGTGGCCTTGCAAAGGATGGGCTAAAAAAGTGGTGAAATGATTCCGCAAAATTGATGTTACTAGCAGATACTGTGGTTCTGTTACGGTTTGAGTGCTGAACACTTGACGGTCCCACGGTTGGCAAGTTGGAACTGTGAGATTCACTACGTGCACCACTGGTATTTTGTGGAAAAGCAGATGTAAGATTCTGCAACAGTCTCTGCTGATACTCCTGCATGCGTGCATCCCTTTCTATGGCAGGAATAATTTCTGCAAATTTACTTTTGTACCGGGGATCTAACAGTGTGGCAACCCAGTAGTCAGGATTATTTCTAATTCTCACAATTCGAGGGTCATGTTGCAGGTAGTGCAGCAAGAAGGCACTCATGTGTGTTGCGCATCCAGGAGCACCAAGTCCCTGTTGTGTTGGTGGCGAGGTAACAATCATGCTTCCTTCCTCTGTCCTCTCCCCCCAACCTCGCACAACAGAAATGTGATCAAGGTCTCCCTCATCTGATGAGTCTTCCATCAGTTCGTCCTCCACTTCTTCCTGGGCTCCTGCACCTTCCTCACTAGTTTGGCTGCTACCATGCGCCCTGGTAAAACCATCTCCCCCACCCTCACATGCCTGCCGCCTTGGTGCTGCCGACCGTCTGGACCTTGCAGATGTTAGCCCTTCCGCATACAACTCCTCCTCCTCTACTTCCTCCACCTCCTCTTGTGCCACCACCTGACTCCGAATTCTGTTTAACATGTGCTCCAGCATGTAAATCACCGGAATAGTCATGCTGATAATGGCATCGTCAGCACTAAACATCTTCGTCGCCATTTCAAAACTGTGCAGAAGGGTGCATAGGTCCCTGATCTGAGACCACTCCTCCAGCGTGATTTGCCCCACCTCTGGATCTCGTTGGCCCAGGCTATATGTCAGAACGTATTGCACCAGGGCTTGTCGGTGCTGCCACAGTCGCTGCAACATGTGCAGAGTTGAATTCCACCGAGTAGGCACATTGCATTTTAGCCGGTGAAGTGGCAGGCCCAACGACTTCTGTAGAGATGTAAGTCGCTGAGCTGCGGGATGCGAACGGCGGAAGTGAGCACACAGCGACCGTGCCCTCTGCAGAAGGCCATCTAGTCTGGGATAGTGGGCTAAAAATTGCTGGACAACCAGGTTCAACACGTGAGCCATACAAGGCACGTGTGTGACATTGCCCCGGCGAAGGGCCGCACCCAGGTTTGCAGCATTGTCGCACACGGCCTTCCCTGGTTTCAGGTCCAGTGGAGACAACCATTCATGAAATTGGTTCTCCAGAGCTGACCACAACTCCTCAGCTGTGTGACTCACATTTCCCAGACATTTCAATGTAAAAACTGCCTGATGACGTTGAGCCCTACTGCCAGCATAGTAAGGAGGTGTGCAGGATCCCTTCTGCGCAGTTAGAAAGCTTGTGGCATGACCAGACAGGCTTTGGGTGCAGGTGGAAGACCGAGAGGAGGTTGAGGAGGCAGAAGCAGTGGAGGAACTTTGACATAAAGAGGATTGACGCACAACTCGTGGGGACGGCAAGACATGGGCAGCAGCCCCTTATCCTGCTGTCACCATAGTTACCCAGTGCCCAGTCAGCGACATGTAACGCCCCTGTCCATGCCTACTCGTCCAAGTGTCTGTGGTGAAATGCACCCTGTCACACACAGAGTTTCTCAAAGAAGCGGTGATGTTGTGTGCGACATGCTGGTTGAGCGCAGGCACACCTTTCTTTGAGAAGTAGTGCCGACTGGGCATCTGGTACTGGGGCACTGCGACGGACATAAGGTCTCGAAAATCCTCTGTGTCCACCAGACGGAAAGGCAGCATTTCTGTAGCCAAGAGCTTGCAGATGGTGAAATTGAACCTCTTAGCTTTCTCATGGCTAGGAGGAAATGGTCTTTTACTTGTCCACATCTGAGGGACCGAGGGCTGGCTATTGTGCTTAGACGGGGTTGATAAGGGTGTCCCCGGCAAACTGCCGGTCTGTGAGGAAGATGCAGGCGGACATGTTAGGTTGCCTTGATCCAAAGGTGGTGCTATCGATGTCGGACAGCGCTCAACACCAGCTGGTGTTACCACCTCCAAAGAAAATGATGACCTGCCAATCACGCTGGCTGTTGCGGGTAAAGAGGTGGCAGGTCTGCGCCCCAAAACAGGTGTGACTGCTGTCCCCCCAGTCACAGAGGATGAAGAGGCCGCGGATGCACAAGATATGGCAGACGGTGGTTGGCCCGGCCGGCTAGGCCGCATTGTAGCACACTGAGCTTCCCACTGCAACTTATGCTTCATGTCCATGTGCCGGTTCATGCATGAAGTACTCAAACTATGTATTTTTTGGCCTCTACTTAGCTTTTGCTGACAAATGTTACAGATAACACGAGTTGGGTCATCTTTATCGATCTGAAAAAATGCCCAGGCTATGCAAGGCTTAGCACCCATGCGACCTGAAGAGCCACCACGACTTGTGGTGAGAGGCAGAGTTGTGTTTGAGGATGCAGTTGTTGACGTGCTTCCAGTACTACGTCTCTGTCCAGGAAGGCGCAACCTGACCTCGTCGTCACTAGCATCTTCCTCCACCTCCTCTGCTGACCTCATCTCTTGGCTGACTGTGGGTTGACAGTAAGTGGGATCTCCAACCTCATCATCATCATCCTGTGCGTTATCACACCCGTCGTCCTCAGAGCCAACCTGTCCCTGCCCTGACAAAAAACTAAAGTTGTCGCTCCAATCCGGTATTTGAGTCTTATCATCGTCTTCCTCATTGTCTCCACCAACAGGAGTTACAGTTTGGGAATGAGGGTCTACATTATGGTCAGAACCTTCTGCGTCTGGTCCTGGATCCGACTCATAAAGATTCTGGGCATCAGTGCAGATCATTTCCTCGTCTGGATTCACAGAAGCGCTGGAGTCGACCTCTGATTCCCAGGCTATAGTATGAGTAAACAGCTCTGCAGACTCAACCATCTGTTCTAACTCATACTCAGACGGGCAGCTGGAGATTTGGGAGCTGTGAGGAAGCAAGTGCGATTGGGGTGACACCTTTGAGGACTGGAGTATTTGTGATGTTGAAGTTGATGTGGAGGAGAGCCCACTTAAAGGAGCACTTGATATCCGTTGAAGCACCTGCTGTTTTTGTGCCTCATCTGGAATTTGTAGCGATTGGCGTGGCCGTAAGAAAGGGATCTTATCACATTGTCCGCTAAAAGAAGTAGACATTTTAGGTTGGCTGGAAGATGGTCTTTCTTCTGCAGATGTTACTGTTGCTTTAACACCTACCCCACGGACACAACCTTTTTTCCCTTTCCCAACACGCCTATTCCCCTTTCCACCAGCAGCAGGCCTTTTTCCACTCATTTTGGTGGTTAACTAATTAACAACTCTGGAGTTGTTTGCACAAAAAAACAATGGATGGGAACCGAGCAGAGCTGAGTGGCCAAACTGTGGTATTAGGCCAAAACTATTGGCTGGGTTAGATGCAGAAAAAATTATATTCAATTTGCAACCTGATGGAGGTCAGTATAGATGGACTAATAGAGAAAGTCCCACACACTGCTAGAAGGCCAAATATTTTTTCAGAGCTAGATGCAGAAAAAAATTATATTCAGTTTGCAACCTGATGGAGGTCAGTATAGATGGACTAATACAACAAGTCCCACACACAGCTAGAAGCCCAATATTTTTTCAGAGGTAGATGCAGAAAAAAATATATTCAGTTTGCAACCTGATGGAGGTCTGTTTAGATGGACTAATACAACAAGTCCCACACACAGCTAGAAGCCCAATATTTTTTCAGAGGTAGATGCAGAAAAAAATATATTCAGTTTGCAACCTGATGGAGGTCAGTATAGATGGATTAATAGAACAAGTCCCACACACAGCTAGAAGCCCAATATTTTTTCAGAGGTAGATGCAGAAAAATATATATTCAGTTTGCAAACTGATGGAGGTCAGTATAGATGGACTAATACAACAAGTCCCACACACAGCTAGAAGCCCAATATTTTTTCAGAGGTAGATGCAGAAAAAAATATATTCAGTTTGCAACCTGATGGAGGTCTGTATAGATGGATTAATAGAACAAGTCCCACACACAGCTAGAAGCCCAATATTTTTTCAGAGGTAGATGCAGAAAAAAATATATTCAGTTTGCAACCTGATGGAGGTCAGTATAGATGGACTAGTACAACAAGTCCCACACACAGCTAGAAGCCCAATATTTTTTCAGAGGTAGATGCAGAAAAAAATATATTCAGTTTGCAACCTGATGGAGGTCTGTATAGATGGATTAATAGAACAAGTCCCACACACAGCTAGAAGCCCAATATTTCTTCAGAGGTAGATGAAGAAAAAAATATATGCAGTTTGCAACCTGATGGAGGTCAGTATAGATGGACTAATACAACAAGTCCCACACACAGCTAGAAGCCCAATATTTTTTCAGAGCTAGATGCAGAAAAAAATTATATTCAATTTGCAACCTGATGGAGATCAGTATAGATGGACTAATAGAATGATGCTATGCCCAAAAGATTTTACTTCACTAGGTGCAGTAAAAAAATTGGTATTCTATACACAGGTGGTATATCTTGCAACACAGATAGGCTACTCCACTGACTAACACACTCTGCAATAGGCCAAAAAGGATTAGCTTTGCTAGATTCAGCCAAATGCTGTGAAAAAAACTTGCACAGCACTGGCACAGACCTGCCTGGCAAAAACTGATAGGAACTGATGTAACCTAGTCCTGAAAAGGACTCCAATTACAATTAGTCTTTACTCCCACAATCTATCTATTTAAGAGCACAGACCTGCCTGATAAAAGTCATAGGAAATGCTGTAACCTAGTCCTTAAAAGGACTGCAATCACAACTATTCCCTACTCCCAAGCTATCTGTAGATTTGTGCGAAAATTGGCTTGAAATTAACAAGGTATAGCGCACACAGCAACAGCGGTGCCGTCTAACACGCAGCTGCAGCAGTGAGAAAATGGTGGCGACGGGGAAAATGGCTTGGTCTTATAGGGCAAGGACATGTGACATACACTGCCAATGACACATGCCCTTGCTTGTGTGAAAAAAAGCACTTCGCTCCGTGTGTGCGCTGCTGATAGGCTGACAGATTGCACCTCCCCACTGTAAATGCGGGAAAGAGAAAAAAAAAATGGAGATCTTCATTATTCCTGCAGAGATCCATCCCCTGCCCCTCCCCCCACCCCGCTGTACACTCAAACTGCGTATTAACATTAATTTTCATCATTACTGAGAAAAAATCCAGTTATGATTTTGGTGCACGAACAGTTATCAAACATAACCTCGAACAGCCGAATTTTTCTCAAATTGTTCGTGTTCGCCGAACGGCTCGAACACCGCCCAAAACAGCTCGAATTTGAGATTGGCGAACAGTTCGAGTAGAACAACGCTCATCTCTACATGTGACGCGCCCCCTGGGCCGTGTGTACACGTGTGTGGGATACCCGGTGCCGGGTCTCTGGGGTCTGTAGTCTCCGTGGCGGTGACCCGGTCTCGTGGCTCAGGCTGGTCAAACCAGTGGCAGTCTTTCTTAGGTTTTGAGGTTAATTGTCCGACTGTGCCACCCGTGGATTGCGGTCAGGCAGTACCAGCGCTGCGAGGCAGACCGCTGAGGCTTGTGTTGTGTGCGCAGCATAGAATGGGATAACTCCCCTCGGGAGGAGTATAGCCTCAGGGCAGTGAGTGTGGATGATGGGGGTGATGGTGCACGAGCGCAGCAGAAATGACTCAGATTCTTTGCAGTGCAGTTCAGCGTCTTTACTGATGATTATAAGGTAGAACCCTCCCGGGAGTACTGGCTAGCATAAGAGGCCTGGTCAGTCTGTGAGCAAGCAGGAGTTCCCCTGGCCAGGTGGAGTTGTAGGCCTCCCCGTCTGTCTGCACTCTTCCTGGCTACCTTGCTGTAAGCGGGTAGAAGTAGTCCACGTCCCTGAGTGTACCTTATAGTGCTCACCCGTATGGCTGGTGACTTGGGGCCTTCTGTTAGCCTCTGCTCCACGACGGCGGTGCTGGTCCCTTGCTTGTGACTGAGCCTCCGGGCTTCTATGGCCAGAGGACCTGAAATCCCCTGCCGGCTGGTTTCTGCTGCTGGATATATAAGTCCTCACAGCTTCGGACTCCTGTGTCCGGTTCCTATTGTCTTCTGCCAGGGCGAGCTCTGCTCAGCTTCCAGCCCCTGGTCTTTAGCTCATAGCTCCTACAGAGCTCCTTGCTGTTACTTTCCCTTGCTCTCACTCTGACTCTGACTGTTCTCTGACTCACTCAACCCCACCCCAGATCCAGTTTATAAGGGCAGAATTCTCCCCTCCCAGGATTGGGGCAGGAGGATGTTGCATGTTTAAGGGATCCTGACCAGGAAACCACCCACTTGCTCTCCGACGTAATATCTCTATTACTGTGGTGACCAGACCCCTGGGGTGCCACACATGGCTCTTGTAAGGGGCATTACAGTTCCTCATAATTTTTGGAAAGCCTTCCATTCACTGCTTAGGCCACCCAGTTGCTATAAATGGAAAAAAAGGTTTAGTTAACACCCTCTGACCTCCATGTCATTTCCAAGGGGCATTGGAGTGGCTCGAAATTTTTGGTAGGCATTGCACTCACTGTATGCCCTATAACTATGTAGCCGAACCGCTGGTTTTGTTACAGAAACATATCCTACAAGACATATCTGGCTGACTGGCCTGATATTGATGTGAATGGTCCCTGTTCCTCCTGCTCTTTCTCCTTTGCCACTACCTCATCCATCATTTATCACCTGAAGCTTTGTTTTAACGGGAGTCATAGAACTTGGATAGTAGCAGGAAAACATCCAGCAATCCTCGGAGGAGATAGGATATGCGCCAAAACGCTGACCACCTCAGGCCTAGCCGCTACTACATACATGCGCTTGCATTACAACAAAACAAAGCAGATGCTAACTTCTATCATCCTTATCATGCTACTCACCTTGGCACTCTCAACTCCCCTGATGGAGAAGCCAGGGCCCACCGGAGGAGTCTGATAGTCCGGTGGGCTCGGCCAATGCTGCCCTAAAGCAGGCCAGGCTAAGAAAAGTGTGGGAAAGGTTACCGGGACAAATAGGGGTGGCTGGGGACCGAGTATGGCCACCCGGCCACCCCCTGGAGGCTGGGGAGCAAGCGGGGACACCCGGCCACCAGGCGGCTGGGGACTGAGTATGGATACCAGGCCGCCGACACAGCCATGGCGTGGTGGCCAGATTCCGCCTCCACATGCCTAAAAGGCCCAATTTAAAGTGCAAGCAAGCAAGCAGTATGGTATTGCAGCCTGGGGGTGGGTGGGTGGCAGGCTGCATACTTGCGCTTGCATTGCAAGGAATGGGAGAGGTACAATTGAACACTGCCCTGGGACAAGGACTTGAATGGGGATAGTTGCAAGTCTGCAACGACAGGTGCAAGGTGGGAGGCATCTTCGCATGTACCATGAACAGGGGTTTGGCATGCACACACTACAGCGGAATAGGCTCTCCTTCCCACTAAATGCACTGGGGAGGGCACAGGTAATGTTTTGGTATACGCGCTTAATCTTATGTATAAGGCACACCAGGACAAATATGGGCGGCTGAGGACTGAGTATGGATACCTCGCTGCCGAAGCAGCCATGAGGTAGTGGCCAGCTTCTGCCTCCTCCAAACTAAAACGCCCCATTTCACGTACAAGCTAGCAGTATGGAATTGCAGTCTGGGGGTGGGTGGGTGGCAGGCTGCACACTTACACTTGCATTAAAAGAAAACATAGCAGATGCTAACTTCTGTCATCATCATCATGCTCCTCACCTTGGCACTCTCAACTCCACCGATGGAGAAGTCAGGGCCCACCGGAGGAGTTTGGTTCTCTGGTGGGCTCGTCCAATGCTGCCTAAAGCAGGCTGGGCTAAGAAAAGTGTGTGGGGGGATGTTCCAAGGAGAAATAGGGGCGGCTGTGGACCGTTTATGGACACCCGGCTTCCCCCAGGCGGCTGGGGACCGTGTGTGGACACCCGGCCGCGGGGCCGCTGGGGACTGAGTATGGACACCCGGCCGCCGGGCGGCTGGGGTCTGAGTATGGATTCCAGGCCGCCAACACAGCCATGATGTGGTGTCCAGATTCCGCCTCCACATGCCTAAAAGGCCCAATTTCAAGTTCAAGCAAGCTAGCAGTATGGTATTGCAGCCTGGGGGTGGGTGGGTGGCAGGCTGCATACTTGAGCTTGTATTGCAAGGAATGGGGGAGGTACAATTGAACACTGCCCTGGGACTAGAACTTGCATGAGGATAGTTGCAAGTCTGCATCTTCTGATGCGGTAAGGATCACTTATGATGGGCACACTTTTAGACAGTGACCTGGGAATCAGAGATGCTTCCAGGGGTCTTCCCCATGCTGTTCCCTTGTCTTTTCAGCACTTTATGCATGTGTCACACAGCACATGGCCAGATAAGGTTGTAAAATGTTAAAATGACATTTCACGGTGAATGCATTTGTCATAGTTGAACGCAATACAAAAGTGCAAAAACGCATAAAAAATGCTACTTGTGAACATAGCCGAAGGTGTGGAGGAGTGTTTTTGTTTTTGGTCATTTATTTTAACTTATACACAAGTCTTTTCCCTGGAAAGGATGTTCCTTAACATATTTCACAGGAAAAAAGTTTCACTTTCGTTTTTGAACGTTTTATCGTCAGCCTGTAAAAGTGGCTTAATACCTCTGACCACGTTGTTGACAGCAGTGACCTGGGGGTCAGAAATGCTTCCTGGGGCGATCCCCATGCTGTCCCCATGTCATTTGAGCACTGTCACTATCGTTTTGGGCACTTGTTAGGCTTTTAAAAGACTGCCGGGGGTGCCGCCGCAAAAATGTTCGGGTCTCCCATAGACTAACATTGGGCTCGTTGCTCGGGTCGAGCACCCGAGTATCACGGCGAGCTTGGCCCGAGCTTCGAGCACCTGAGCATTTTAGTGCTCGCTCAACACTAGTCACAACATAGACAGTAATTCATTTTTTACAATGCCATAACTTAGTATTTTGTAACCTCTTGCTTTAATTACTGCACCACACCGATGGGGCATTGAAGCTATTAGGGTAATAAAGACATCTTGAGGGATCTAGCTCTATTCCATTTGAAAATCTGCATACAATTCATCTTTATTGCTATGGGTACGGGCCCCAACTCGTCGACCTAACTCATCCCAAAGGTGCTCTATAGGGTTTAAATCAGGTGATTGGCTTGGCCATTGCAACAGGCAAACATTTTTCTTCGCTAACCAAATTTTTACTAAATTGGATGTGTACTTATGATCATTGTTTTTCTTGAATTTCCATCCCCTGTCTACTTTGGTTTTACCATGTGAGAGCATTACATTCTCCAGTATATCCTTGTACATGGCAGCATTCATATTGCCTTCAATTCTATGCTGAGGTACAATGGCAGATGCAGAAAAGCTGCCACAAACATTGCCACCACCATGTTTCACTGTAGGTGTTTGGTACCTTACATCATTATGTTTTCCAATTTGGCGTGTTATGCAGTGGGGAAAATAAGTATTTGATACACTGCCAATTTTACAAATTTTCCCACCTAGAAAGAATGGAGAGGTCCATAATTTTTATCGTAGGTGCACTTCAACTGTGAGAAACAGAATCTAAAAATAAAAAAACAAAAAATCACATTGTATGATTTTTAAATAATTAAATTGCATTTTATTGCATGAAATAAGTATTTGATCACCTACCAACCAGCAAGGATTCTGGCTTACACAGACCTGTTAGTTTTTCTAGAAGAAGCCTTCTTACTCTGCACTGATTACCTGTATTAATTGCACCTGTTAGAACTCATTACCTGTATAAAAGTCACCTTTGCACACACTCAATCAATCACACTCCAACATCTCCACCATGGCCAATGGCCAAGAACAGAGAGATGTCTATGTACACCAGGGACAAAATTGTAGACCTGCACAAGGCTGGGATGGGCTACAAGACAATAGGCAAGCAGCTTGGTGTGCAGGCAACTGTTGGCACAGTTATTAGAAAATGGAAGAAACACAATATGACTGTCAATCTTCCTCAGTCTGAGGCTCCATGCATTATCTCCCCTCGTGGGGTAAGGATGATTCTGAGAGAGGTCAGGAATCAGCCCAGAACTATATGGAAGGACCTGGTCAATGACCTGAAGAGAGGTAGGACCACAGTCTCAAACATTTTCTTTAGTACCACACTATGCCGTCATGGATTAAAATCCTGTATGCAATGTCACCCTGCTCCTGCCAGCACATTTCCACGCCCTTTTGAAGTTCGCCAATGACCATCTGGATGATCCAGAGGAGGCATCGGAGAAGGTCATGTGGTCAGATGAGACCAAAATAGAACTTTTTGGTATCAACTCCGTTCGCCGTGTTTGGAGGAAGAAGGATGAGTACAACAACAAGAATATTGTCCCAACCATGAAGCATGGTGGGGGAAACATCATACTTTGGGGTCCTTTTCTGCAAAGGGGACAGGATAACTGCACCGTATTGAAGGGATGATGGATGGCGTCATGTATCGTGAGATTTTGGCCAAAAACCTCCTTCCCTCAGTAAGAGCATTGATGATGGGTCGTCCAGCATGATAGTGACTATTAAGTTCTGTTTTTCTATTGCATGAAATACTTGTTTTATGCAATAAAATGCAAATGAATTATGTATAAATCATGCAATGTGATTTTCTGGATTTATTTTTAAGATTCTATCTCTCACAGGTCAAGTGTACCTTTGAACTGATAATGTGTGTTTTTTTATTGTTTTATTTTGAATAGGGCGAAAGGGGGGTGATTTAAACTTTTATATTTTTTTATTTTTTCAATATTTGTAAAAACATTTTTTTTACACTTTTTGCATGCTTCAATAGTCTCTATGGAAGACTAGAAGCAGCACTTCTCTGATTGCCTGTGCTACACACAGACGATGAGCAGATCGCCTATGTGTAGCAGATTTACTCAAGTGCTATGAGCGCTGACCACTGGGCAGCATGGGGAAGACCCCTGGAAGCATTACTGACTCCCAGGTCACTGCTGTCAACAATGTTGTCAGAGTATTACGCCACTTTTATGGACTCACAATTAAACATACAAAAACGAAACCAAAATGGATTTTCCTGTGAAATATGTTAAGGAACATCCTTTCCAGGGTAATGACTTGTATATAAGGCAAAATAAATAACCAAAAACAAAAATACTCCTCCACACCTTGGGCTATGTTCACAGGTAGCGTTTTTGATGCGTTTTTGCACTTTTGCTTTGCTTTCAACCAAGACAAATGCATTCACTGGAAAATGTCATTTTAACATTTTACAACCTTATCTGGCCATGTGGTGTGTGACACATCATCAGACACATGCATACAGTGCTGAAAAGACATGGGAACAGCATGGGGAAGACCTCTGGAAGCATTTCTGACTCCCATGTCACTGCCTAAAAGTGTGCCCATCATAAGTGATCCTTGGCGTATGCAAAGATGCCTCCTGCCATGCACCTGTCGTTGCAGACTTGCAACAATCACCGTCCACGTCCTTGTCCCAGTGCAGCGTTCAGTTGTCCCTACCCCATTCCTTGGAATGCAAGCACAAGTATGCAGCCAGCCACCCACCCTCCCACAGGCTGCAATACTATACTGCCAAATTTTTGACAGCTGCTTGCACTTGAAATGTGGCCTTTTAGGCTCGTGGAGGCGGAAGCTGTCCACAATTTTATGGCGGCAGCGACTAAGTATCCATACTCGGTACCCAGCCACTACTATTTTTCTCGGTATCGTCTCCGCCTTCCACAAGCACGGGCCCCACAACATTACCCGTGCCCTCCCCAGTGCACTTACTGGGAAGGACCGCCTAACCACAAACTTGTGGACAGGTGAATGTGGCCAGGGACGGTACGGAGCCAGTCCACAGCTTTTTTGGCGGAGTTGTATATATCTTTAGCTTGGTGAAAGGACTTGGGAAACCATATCTACCCAGCTGTCATTTCTCCCAGGAAGTCCTCTAAAGCTGATTTCACTTGAAATGTGGCCTTTTAGGCTCGTGGAGGCCAGGGACGGTACGGAGCCAGTCCACAGCTTTTTTTGCTGAGTTGTATTTAGCTAGGTGAAAGGACTGGCATAGAGGGAAACCGTATCTGCTCTGTTGCAGAAGCCATGGCAGCCCGTCCAACATCAACTCGCACTTGTCGGTGGTGCTTTGACACACGCACATATTTCTTTGCGCATTTAATTTCAGAACTACAGAGTTGGGCAATGGCCTGATCTGCAATGCGGTTTCAGAAATAACATGCATAAGCAAGTCCGATCCACATTAAAAAAGCAGCCATAGAGTGTCCGGGAACCTTCTCCCACACTTTTCTTAGCCAGGACTGCTTCTCGGCAGGCTTAGACGGTCCCACCAGAGAATCCTCTGGTGTGCCTTGGCTTCTACCTCAGGAGAGTTCATGATAGCGCTAACTTTGCAGCTGCTATGGGGCTCTTGAGCGGGGGAGAAAGGTGAGTCCTCAGAATCAAATCCTCTGGTGGGCACAATGTTTTTCAATCTGAAAGAGCTTCTCAGTGGGAGTTGTATTTCACCACAGCCATATTCTTTAGCTCGGTGTAAGGACTGGCATAGAGGTAAACCATATCAACTCTGGCTGTCATTTCTCCGTCACCAGGTTCCGCCCATTGTCACACATGACCATGCCTAGCTGTATGTTCAGCGGTGAGCCACAGATCAGGCTGCAGTTTTACAGCTTTCAACAACTCAGCAGCTCTGGGTGGTTTGTCACCTAATCATTAAGCATGTTATCTTCAGCATAGCCTGTTGCCGCTTAGCCAAGGCAGCGCTGTCAGCTTGTGACTGATGTGATCATTTCGGAGACGGAGGAGGAGGTGCAGGAGCTGAACAATGTGATTACATTGAGGTTAAATTGGTGATGCTGTTTTTTATACTAAAGAAAGAAACTATTGCTTTGGTTTTTTTTACGTTATTTTTTAAGACAAATGCATTCACCTGGAAATGTCATTTTAACATTTTACAACCTTATCTGGCAAAATGGTGTGTGACACATCATCAGACTCATCCTGTTTTATTTATACTGTTATTGCATATGCAGTGACTGCAAGGGCTGCCAAAAATTTGGACGCAACCCAATACCCTTTTGAAGAGACATAGAGGAGGGTCTCAGTAAAAAAAATGTTGCAATTATAAAGGAGCGCATCTCCTATAGTGGGAAAAACCCCACTAAGAATTTAAAGACAAATACGCAGGGCCACAGTAACGAAAATTCCAATTAGAAAAGAGAGAGTCTGCTATACAGTTATAGGGGATGCAGTGAGTCCAACGGATGACCAATTCTATGAAAAACGCCACTAAGAATTTAAAGACACTTAGACCAGGGCCACAGTAACATGTACGACATAATTCCATTAGAAAAGAGGGTCTGCTATACATTTATAGGGTATGCAGTGAGTCCAATGGCTGACCAAGTTTAGGAAAAACTGCACTAAGAATTTAAAAACACATAGAGCAGGGCGACAGTAACAAGTACGACATGTTCCCATTAGAATGGAGAGGGTCTGCTATACAGTTATAGTGTATGCAGTGAGTCCAACGGATTACCAAACTTAGGAAAAAGTCCACTAAGTATTTAAAGACACATAGAGCAGGACCACAGTAACAAGTACGACATGTTCCCATTGGAAAGGAGAGGGTCTGCTATACAGTTATAGGGTATGCAGTGAGTCCAACGGATGACCAATTTTAAGTAAAACACCACTAAGAATTTAAAGACACATAGAGCAGGGCCACAGTAACGACTAAATTCCCATTTGAAAGGAGCAAGTCTGCTATACAGTTTTAGGCTATGCAGTGAGTCAAACTGGTGACCAAATTTAGTAAAAACTTCACTAAGAATTTAAAGACACATAGAGCAGGGCCACAGTAACAAGTATGACGTGTTCCCATTAGAATGGAGAGGGTCTGCTATACAGTTATAGGGTATGTAGTGAGTCCAACGTATTACCAAACTTAGGAAAAACTCCACTAAATATTTAAAGACACATAGAGCAGGACCACAGTAACAAGTACGACATGTTCCCATTGGAAAGGAGAGGGTCTGCTATACAGTTATAGGGTATGCAGTGAGTCCAACGGATGACCAATTTTAAGTAAAACACCACTAAGAATTTGAAGACTCATAGAGCAGGGCCACAGTAATGACAAATTTCTATTAGAAAGGAGAGAGTCTGCTATACAGTTATAGGGTAGGCAGTGAGTCCAAGGGCTGACCAATTTTAGGAAAAACCCCACAAAGAATTTAAAGACACATAGAGCAGGGCCACAGTAACAACAAATTCCCATTAGAAAGGAAAGGGTCTACTATACAGTTATCGGGTAAGCAGTGTGTCCAAAAGGCTAAGCAATTTTATTAAAAACCCCACTAAGAATTTAACTACACATAGAGCAGGGCCACAGTAAAAAGAACGACATGTTCCCATTAGATAGGAGAGGGCCTGATATACAGTTATAGGGTATGCAGAAAGTCCAACGGCTGACCAATTTTAGGTAAAACACCATTAAGATTTTAACTACACATAGAGCAGGGCCACAGTAAAAAGAACGACATGTTCCCATTAGATAGGAGAGGGTCTGCTATACAGTTATAGGGTATGCAGTGAATCCAACGGCTGACCAATTTTAGGAAAAACCCCACTAAAAATTTAAACATACATAGAGCAGGGCCACAGTAACGTGTACGACATAATCCCATTAGAAAAGAGAGGGTCTGCTTTACATTTATAGGGTATACAGTGAGTCCAACGGCTGACCAAGTTTAGGAAAAACCCCACTAAGAATTTAAAGACACAGAGCAGGGCCACAGTAATGACAAATTCCCATTAGAAAGGAGAGAGTCTGCTATACAGTTATAGGGTACGTAGTGAGTCCAACGGATGACCAAACTTAGGAAAAACTTCACTAACAATTTAAAGACACATAGAGCAGGGCCACAGTAACAAGTGCGACATGTTCCCAATAGAAAAGAGAGGGTCTGCTACACAGTTATAGGGTATGCAGTGAGTCCAACGGCTGACCAATTTTAGGAAATACCCCACTAAGAATTTAAAGACACATATAGCAGGGCCACAGTAACGACAAATTCCCATTAGAAAGGAGAGAGTCTGCTGTACAGTTAGTCTATGCAGTGAGTCCAACGGCTGACAAATTTTAGTGAAAACCCCACTAACAATTTAAAGACACATAGAGCAGGACCACAGTAACGAATAAATTCCCATTAGAAAGGAGAAAGTCTGCTATACAGTTATAGGGTATGCAGTGAGTCCAACGGATTACCAAACTTAGGAAAAACTCTACTAAGTATTTAAAAACACATAGAGCAGGGCCACAGTAACAAGTACGACATGTTCCCATTAGAAAGGAGAGGGTCTGCTATACAGTTATAGGGTATGCAGTGAGTCCAATGGCTGACCAATATTAGGTAAAACACCACTAAGAATTTAAAGACACATAGAGCAGGGCCACAGTAATGACACATTTCTATTAGAAAGGAGAGAGTCTGCTATACAGTTATAGGGTATGCAGTGAGTCCAACGGCTGACCAATTTTAGGAGAAACCCCACTAAGATTTTAAAGACACATAGAGCAGGGCCACAGTAACGAGTACGACATGTTCCCATTAGAATGGAGAGGGTGTGCTA
Organism: Phyllobates terribilis; assembly: GCF_046119375.1. Classification (NCBI taxonomy): domain Eukaryota; kingdom Metazoa; phylum Chordata; class Amphibia; order Anura; family Dendrobatidae; genus Phyllobates; species Phyllobates terribilis. Next base: position 23,485 of record NW_027365454.1, read on the forward strand.
TACAGTTATAGGGTATGCAAGGAGTCCAACGGCTGAACAATTTTAGGATAAACCCCACTAAGAATTTAAAGACACATAGAGCAGGGCCACAGTAACGAGAAATTCCCATTAGAAAGTTGAGAGTCTGCTATACAGTTATAGGGTATGCAGTGACTCCAATGGCTGACCAATTTTAGGAAATACCCCGCTAAGAATTTAAAGACACATAAAGCAGGGCCTCAGTAACAATTGCGACATCTTCCCATTAGAAAGGAGAGAGTCTGCCATACAGTTATTGTTATGATCTGCAACATAAACTAAGGAAAGATAGGGGAAAGTTGTTCCTACAGTAAGACTAAGCTGAATCCCTACGATGTAGCGGGCTGCCTGTTCCTTGTGAACAGACCCGCCTTAGTCCTCGGCTAGTCTGAACGAAGACCTTTAGAATTAAGGGAGGGGTCCCTAAAAGGACTGGGACAAAAATGGGACACCTCCTAAACAGAAGTTGTTGCAGAGCACAAAAGATAAACTGACAAAAAGTACTAGAGGTCCCAGAGGACCAAGCGAACTAGACAGAGATAGGCACCAAAGCTCCTTGCTAGAGAGACAGTCAAACAACACTGCAGTCCAGCAAAGCCAGAAGGGCGGAGCTGGAATATATAGGCAGATGGTCACGTGACCGCAAAACACAAGATAGCAAAAACTAACAGGAGGGTTCTAACAGTACCCCCTCTTTTATGAGGATCCTCTGGATCCTCCAGGCCTAGGCATATCCGGAAACCTCCTGTGGATTGCTTTAAGTAGCCTAGGAGCAGAGACATCATCCGTCCTTACCCAGGAGTAGTCTTCGGGACCGAAACCCTTCCAGGAGACAAGATACTGTAATTTCCCTCTATGCCATATAGAATTCAAAATGCGAGAAATTTCATATTTGCCGTCTTCCACCACAGGGGGAACTGTGACAGTGGCGTCCGTATTAGATACGTCAGCCTTTTTCAACAAGGAAACATGAAACACAGGATTAATCTTCCAGGAAGTAGGGACATCCAACCTAACAGCAGATGGGTTAACAACCTGAAGCACTTTAAATGGACCCACAAACTTAGGACCCAGTTTTTTAGAGGGATACCTCAACCGCAGGTTCTTCGAGGACAACCAAACCATGTCACCACACAGTAAACAAAATCTCTTTACGTTTCCTGTGAAAATACTTATTGGACTTCTTGTTAGCCTCTTGCAGGTTACAACGTACATTAGTCCAAACTCTCTCCAAATCACTGGAAAAATTCTCCTCCTCCAGCACCGCCGACCCCAATTTGGAGAACGAACCAAAAGACGGATGTCTCCCAGTACAACAAAAAAAAGGAGAAAACCCACCAGAGGAGGATGTAGTATTGTTAAGAGTGAATTCTGCGAGAGGCAGAAACTCAGACCACACCTCTTGATTGTCCACAAAACAAAGCAAAAACTGTTCAATATCCTGGTTCTTTCTTTCAGTCTGTCCATTAGACTCAGGATGATAACCAGACTAAAATGACAAATGGACTCCTAACTTGTCACAAAAAGCACGCCAAAAGCGAGCCACAAACTGAGGTCCTCTATCAGAAACAATATCCGTGGGAACACCATGGAGGTGCACCTTTGGTCAAAATCAGAGGCTTCGTGTCCCGTTTGCAACAGGCTTGACCTTAAATGTTGCCGAAAGGCAACAAAAGATGACCTTTTGTTGCAAACGGGACACAAGATGGCCGACTTTTGTTGCCGGAATGCAACATTTGTTGCATTTGTGCAACAGGCTTGACCTTGATACATTGGAACTGGATTAAAGAGTCAATATGGTAGTATGACCTTCTGTACTATAGTAATATATAGGGACTGATGGGGGAAATTTGTTTTTTGGCATTTGGGACGCTTACGCACGCGGTGGGATGCGCTAAATTTTTTTCAGGGTTAAGGCAAAATTTTTGCTCGAAACTGCGCGCTCTGCGGCCTGAAATATCGCTCCTGAGGGGGTCTACGCAATAAAAATGCAAAAAAATGTAACATTAGAGCTGGCTAAATCACTTACCTGATTGACCAATAGCCAGCCCTCATTGACTTTTTTGTTGACATTGTGTGTTCTGAGGAAACTCCACCGGGTGGCAATGTTGTCCAACTTTTTAATTTTTTATTGTAGGATTGTAAAAACACCAGATGGCAATGTTTCTCTTTCTAATGTGCACGCAAGCATGAGAGCTTGCTGCTGGTTGTCCTGGATTACCTGCATCCAGCCCTCATATTGGGCATATAATGTCTATAGCCAACTCTCAAATTTTTTTTGCTTTAATAACACTAAGGCTATGTAACCACGATGCAGAAATGAAGCATTGTGTTCACGGCTGCCTCTATCCAGCCCCCCAAATTTTTTTTTTCTTTAATAACACAAACACCATGAGGGCTTGCTATCGTGTGTCCACGGCTGCCTCTAGCCAGCCCCCCAATTTTTTTTTTCTTTAATAACACAAACACCATGAGGGCTGGCTATCGTGTGTCCACGGCTGCCTCTAGCCAGCCCCCCAATTTTTGTTTTTCTTTAATAACACAAACACCATGAGGGCTGGCTATCATGTGTCCACGGCTGCCTCTAGCCAGCCCCCCAATTTTTTTTTTCTTTAATAACACAAACACCATGAGGGCTGGCTATCGTGTGTTCACGGCTGCCTCTAGCCAGCCCCCCAATTTTTTTTTTCTTTAATAACACAAACACCATGAGGGCTGGCTATCATGTGTCCACGGCTGCCTCTAGCCAGCCCCCCAATTTTTTTTTTCTTTAATAACACAAACACCATGAGGGCTGGCTATCGTGTGTTCACGGCTGCCTCTAGCCAGCCCCCCAATTTTTTTTTTCTTTAATAACACAAACACCATGAGGGCTGGCTATCATGTGTCCACGGCTGCCTCTAGCCAGCCCCCCAATTTTTTTTTCTTTAATAACACAAACACCATGAGGGCTGGCTATCGTGTGTCCACGGCTGCCTCTAGCCAGCCCCCCAATTTTTTTTTTCTTTAATAACACAAACACCATGAGGGCTGGCTATCGTGTGTTCACGGCTGCCTCTAGCCAGCCCCCCAATTTTTTTTTCCTTTAATAACACAAACACCATGAGGGCTGGCTATCGTGTGTCCACGGCTGCTTCTAGCCAGCCCCCCCAATTTTTTTTTTCTTTAATAACACAAACACCATGAGGGCTGGCTATCGTGTGTTCACGGCTGCCTCTAGCCAGCCCCCCAATTTTTTTTTTCTTTAATAACACAAACACCATGAGGGCTGGCTATCGTGTGTCCACGGCTGCCTCTAGCCAGCCCCCCAATTTTTGTTTTTCTTTAATAACACAAACACCATGAGGGCTGGCTATCATGTGTCCACGGCTGCCTCTAGCCAGCCCCCCAATTTTTTTTTTCTTTAATAACACAAACACCATGAGGGCTGGCTATCGTGTGTCCATGGCTGCCTCTAGCCAGCCCCCCAATTTTTGTTTTTCTTTAATAACACAAACACCATGAGGGCTGGCTATCATGTGTCCACGGCTGCCTCTAGCCAGCCCCCCAATTTTTTTTTTCTTTAATAACACAAACACCATGAGGGCTGGCTATCGTGTGTTCACGGCTGCCTCTAGCCAGCCCCCCAATTTTTTTTTTCTTTAATAACACAAACACCATGAGGGCTGGCTATCGTGTGTTCACGGCTGCCTCTAGCCAGCCCCCCAATTTTTTTTTTCTTTAATAACACAAACACCATGAGGGCTGGCTATCATGTGTCCACGGCTGCCTCTAGCCAGCCCCCCAATTTTTTTTTTCTTTAATAACACAAACACCATGAGGGCTGGCTATCGTGTGTCCACGGCTGCCTCTAGCCAGCCCCCCAAATTTTTTTTTTCTTTAATAACACAAACACCATGAGGGCTGGCTATCGTGTGTTCACGGCGGCCTTTAGCCAGCCCCGAAATTTTTTTTTTCTTTAATAACACAAACACCATGAGGGCTGGCTATCGTGTGTCCACGGCTGCCTCTAGCCAGCCACCCAATTTTTGTTTTTTTTTAATAACACAAACACCATGAGGGCTGGCTATCGTGTGTTCACGGCTGCCTCTAGCCAGCCCCCCAATTTTTTTTTTTCTTTAATAACACAAACACCATGAGGGCTGGCTATCGTGTATCCACGGCTACCTCTAGCCAGCCCCCCCAATTTTTTTTTTCTTTAATAACACAAGCACCATGAGGGCTGGCTATCGTGTGTCCACGGCTGCCTCTAGCCAGCCCCCCAATTTTTTTTTTCTTTAATAACACAAACACCATGAGGGCTGGCTATCATGTGTCCACGGCTGCCTCTAGCCAGCCCCCCAATTTTTTTTTTCTTTAATAACACAAACACCATGAGGGCTGGCTATCGTGTGTTCACGGCTGCCTCTAGCCAGCCCCCCAATTTTTTTTTTTTCTTTAATAACACAAACACCATGAGGGCTGGCTATCGTGTGTCCACGGCTGCCTCTAGCCAGCCCCCCAATTTTTTTTTTTCTTTAATAACACAAACACCATGAGGGCTCGCTATCATGTGTCCACGGCTGCCTCTAGCCAGCCCCCCAATTTTATTTTTCTTTAATAACACAAACACCATGAGGGCTGGCTATCGTGTGTTCACGGCTGCCTCTAGCCGGCCCCCCAATTTTTTTTTCTTTAATAACACAAATACCATGAGGGCTGGCTATCGTGTGTCCACGGCTGCCTCTAGCCAGCCCCCCAATTTTTTTTTTTTCTTTAAAAACACAAACACCATGAGGGCTGGCTATCGTGTGTTCACGGCTGCCTCTAGCCAGCCCCCCAATTTTTTTTTTCTTTAATAACACAAACACCATGAGGGCTGGCTATCGTGTGTCCACGGCTGCCTCTAGCCAACCCCCAAATTTTTTTTTCTTTAATAACACAAACACCATGAGGGCTGGCTATCGTGTGTCCACGGCTGCCTCTAGCCAGCCCCCCAAATTTTTTTTTTCTTTAATAACACAAACACCATGAGGGCTGGCTATCGTGTGTTCACGGCGGCCTCTAGCCAGCCCCGAAATTTTTTTTTTCTTTAATAACACAAACACCATGAGGGCTGGCTATCGTGTGTCCACGGCTGCCTCTAGCCAGCCACCCAATTTTTGTTTTTTTTTAATAACACAAACACCATGAGGGCTGGCTATCGTGTGTTCACGGCTGCCTCTAGCCAGCCCCCCAATTTTTTTTTTTCTTTAATAACACAAACACCATGAGGGCTGGCTATCGTGTATCCACGGCTACCTCTAGCCAGCCCCCCAATTTTTTTTTTCTTTAATAACACAAGCACCATGAGGGCTGGCTATCGTGTGTCCACGGCTGCCTCTAGCCAGCCCCCCAATTTTTTTTTTCTTTAATAACACAAACACCATGAGGGCTGGCTATCATGTGTCCACGGCTGCCTCTAGCCAGCCCCCCAATTTTTTTTTTCTTTAATAACACAAACACCATGAGGGCTGGCTATCATGTGTCCACGGCTGCCTCTAGCCAGCCCCCCAATTTTTTTTTTCTTTAATAACACAAACACCATGAGGGCTGGCTATCGTGTGTCCACGGCTGCCTCTAGCCAGCCCCCCAAATTTTTTTTTTCTTTAATAACACAAACACCATGAGGGCTGGCTATCGTGTGTTCACGGCGGCCTTTAGCCAGCCCCGAAATTTTTTTTTTCTTTAATAACACAAACACCATGAGGGCTGGCTATCGTGTGTCCACGGCTGCCTCTAGCCAGCCACCCAATTTTTGTTTTTTTTTAATAACACAAACACCATGAGGGCTGGCTATCGTGTGTTCACGGCTGCCTCTAGCCAGCCCCCCAATTTTTTTTTTTCTTTAATAACACAAACACCATGAGGGCTGGCTATCGTGTATCCACGGCTACCTCTAGCCAGCCCCCCCAATTTTTTTTTTCTTTAATAACACAAGCACCATGAGGGCTGGCTATCGTGTGTCCACGGCTGCCTCTAGCCAGCCCCCCAATTTTTTTTTTCTTTAATAACACAAACACCATAAGGGCTGGCTATCATGTGTCCACGGCTGCCTCTAGCCAGCCCCCCAATTTTTTTTTTCTTTAATAACACAAACACCATGAGGGCTGGCTATCGTGTGTTCACGGCTGCCTCTAGCCAGCCCCCCAATTTTTTTTTTTTCTTTAATAACACAAACACCATGAGGGCTGGCTATCGTGTGTCCACGGCTGCCTCTAGCCAGCCCCCCAATTTTTTTTTTTCTTTAATAACACAAACACCATGAGGGCTCGCTATCATGTGTCCACGGCTGCCTCTAGCCAGCCCCCCAATTTTATTTTTCTTTAATAACACAAACACCATGAGGGCTGGCTATCGTGTGTTCACGGCTGCCTCTAGCCGGCCCCCCAATTTTTTTTTCTTTAATAACACAAATACCATGAGGGCTGGCTATCGTGTGTCCACGGCTGCCTCTAGCCAGCCCCCCAATTTTTTTTTTTTCTTTAAAAACACAAACACCATGAGGGCTGGCTATCGTGTGTTCACGGCTGCCTCTAGCCAGCCCCCCAATTTTTTTTTTCTTTAATAACACAAACACCATGAGGGCTGGCTATCGTGTGTCCACGGCTGCCTCTAGCCAACCCCCAAATTTTTTTTTCTTTAATAACACAAACACCATGAGGGCTGGCTATCGTGTGTCCACGGCTGCCTCTAGCCAGCCCCCCAAATTTTTTTTTTCTTTAATAACACAAACACCATGAGGGCTGGCTATCGTGTGTTCACGGCGGCCTCTAGCCAGCCCCGAAATTTTTTTTTTCTTTAATAACACAAACACCATGAGGGCTGGCTATCGTGTGTCCACGGCTGCCTCTAGCCAGCCACCCAATTTTTGTTTTTTTTTAATAACACAAACACCATGAGGGCTGGCTATCGTGTGTTCACGGCTGCCTCTAGCCAGCCCCCCAATTTTTTTTTTTCTTTAATAACACAAACACCATGAGGGCTGGCTATCGTGTATCCACGGCTACCTCTAGCCAGCCCCCCAATTTTTTTTTTCTTTAATAACACAAGCACCATGAGGGCTGGCTATCGTGTGTCCACGGCTGCCTCTAGCCAGCCCCCCAATTTTTTTTTTCTTTAATAACACAAACACCATGAGGGCTGGCTATCATGTGTCCACGGCTGCCTCTAGCCAGCCCCCCAATTTTTTTTTTCTTTAATAACACAAACACCATGAGGGCTGGCTATCATGTGTCCACGGCTGCCTCTAGCCAGCCCCCCAATTTTTTTTTTCTTTAATAACACAAACACCATGAGGGCTGGCTATCGTGTGTTCACGGCTGCCTCTAGCCAGCTCCCCAATTTTTTTTTTTTCTTTAATAACACAAACACCATGAGGGCTGGCTATCGTGTGTCCACGGCTGCCTCTAGCCAGCCCCCCAATTTTTTTTTTCTTTAATAACACAAACACCATGAGGGCTCGCTATCATGTGTCCACGGCTGCCTCTAGCCAGCCCCCCAATTTTTTTTTTCTTTAATAACACAAACACCATGAGGGCTGGCTATCGTGTGTTCACGGCTGCCTCTAGCCGGCCCCCCAATTTTTTTTTCTTTAATAACACAAACACCATGAGGGCTGGCTATCGTGTGTCCTCGGCTGCCTCTAGCCAGCCCCCCAATTTTTTTTTTTTCTTTAAAAACACAAGCACCATGAGGGCTGGCTATCGTGTGTTCACGGCTGCCTCTAGCCAGCCCCCCAATTTTTTTTTCTTTAATAACACAAACACCATGAGGGCTGGCTATCATGTGTCCACGGCTGCCTCTAGCCAGCCCCCCAATTTTTTTTTTCTTTAATAACACAAACACCATGAGGGCTGGCTATCGTGTGTTCACGGCTGCCTCTAGCCAGCCCCCCAATTTTTTTTTTCTTTAATAACACAAACACCATGAGGGCTGGCTATCGTGCGTCCACGGCTGCCTCTAGCCAGCCCCCCAAATTTGTTTTTTCTTTAATAACACAAACACCATGAGGGCTGGCTATCGTGTATCCACGGCTACCTCTAGCCAGCCCCCCAATTTTTTTTTTCTTTAATAACACAAGCACCATGAGGGCTGGCTATCGTGTGTGCACGGCTGCCTCTAGCCAGCCCCCCAATTTTTTTTTCTTTAATAACACAAACACCATGAGGGCTGGCTATCATGTGTCCACGGCTGCCTCTAGCCAGCCCCCCAATTTTTTTTTTCTTTAATAACACAAACACCATGAGGGCTGGCTATCGTGTGTCCACGGCTGCCTCTAGCCAGCCACCCAATTTTTGTTTTTTTTTAATAACACAAACACCATGAGGGCTGGCTATCGTGTGTTCACGGCTGCCTCTAGCCAGCCCCCCAATTTTTTTTTTTCTTTAATAACACAAACACCATGAGGGCTGGCTATCGTGTATCCACGGCTACCTCTAGCCAGCCCCCCAATTTTTTTTTTCTTTAATAACACAAGCACCATGAGGGCTGGCTATCGTGTGTCCACGGCTGCCTCTAGCCAGCCCCCCAATTTTTTTTTTCTTTAATAACACAAACACCATGAGGGCTGGCTATCATGTGTCCACGGCTGCCTCTAGCCAGCCCCCCAATTTTTTTTTTCTTTAATAACACAAACACCATGAGGGCTGGCTATCGTGTGTTCACGGCTGCCTCTAGCCAGCTCCCCAATTTTTTTTTTTTCTTTAATAACACAAACACCATGAGGGCTGGCTATCGTGTGTCCACGGCTGCCTCTAGCCAGCCCCCCAATTTTTTTTTTCTTTAATAACACAAACACCATGAGGGCTCGCTATCATGTGTCCACGGCTGCCTCTAGCCAGCCCCCCAATTTTTTTTTTCTTTAATAACACAAACACCATGAGGGCTGGCTATCGTGTGTTCACGGCTGCCTCTAGCCGGCCCCCCAATTTTTTTTTCTTTAATAACACAAACACCATGAGGGCTGGCTATCGTGTGTCCACGGCTGCCTCTAGCCAGCCCCCCAATTTTTTTTTTTTCTTTAAAAACACAAACACCATGAGGGCTGGCTATCGTGTGTTCACGGCTGCCTCTAGCCAGCCCCCCAATTTTTTTTTCTTTAATAACACAAACACCATGAGGGCTGGCTATCATGTGTCCACGGCTGCCTCTAGCCAGCCCCCCAATTTTTTTTTTCTTTAATAACACAAACACCATGAGGGCTGGCTATCGTGTGTTCACGGCTGCCTCTAGCCAGCCCCCCAATTTTTTTTTTCTTTAATAACACAAACACCATGAGGGCTGGCTATCGTGTGTCCACGGCTGCCTCTAGCCAGCCCCCCAAATTTGTTTTTTCTTTAATAACACAAACACCATGAGGGCTGGCTATCGTGTATCCACGGCTACCTCTAGCCAGCCCCCCAATTTTTTTTTTCTTTAATAACACAAGCACCATGAGGGCTGGCTATCGTGTGTGCACGGCTGCCTCTAGCCAGCCCCACAATTTTTTTTTTCTTTAATAACACAAACACCATGAGGGCTGGCTATCGTGTGTTCACGGCTGCCTCTAGCCAGCCCCCCAATTTTTTTTTTCTTTAATAACACAAACACCATGAGGGCTGGCTATCGTGTGTCCACGGCTGCCTCTAGCCAGCCCCCCAATTTTTGTTTTTTTTTAATAACACAAACACCATGAGGGCTGGCTATCGTGTGTTCACGGCTGCCTCTAGCCAGCCCCCCAATTTTTTTTTTTTCTTTAATAACACAAACACCATGAGGGCTGGCTATCGTGTATCCACGGCTACCTCTAGCCAGCCCCCCAATTTTTTTTTTCTTTAATAACACAAGCACCATGAGGGCTGGCTATCGTGTGTCCACGGCTGCCTCTAGCCAGCCCCCCAATTTTTTTTTTCTTTAATAACACAAACACCATGAGGGCTGGCTATCATGTGTCCATGGCTGCCTCTAGCCAGCCCCCCAATTTTTTTTTTCTTTAATAACACAAACACCATGAGGGCTGGCTATCGTGTGTTCACGGCTGCCTCTAGTCAGCCCCCCAATTTTTGTTTTTCTTTAATAACACAAACACCATGAGGGCTGGCTATCGTGTGTTCACGGCTGCCTCTAGCCAGCCCCCCAATTTTTTTTTTCTTTAATAACACAAACACCATGAGGGCTGGCTATCATGTGTCCACGGCTGCCTCTAGCCAGCCCCCCAATTTTTGTTTTTCTTTAATAACGCAAACACCATGAGGGCTGGCTATGTGTGTTCACGGCTGCCTCTAGCCAGCCCCCCAATTTTTTTTTTCTTTAATAACACAAACACCATGAGGGCTGGCTATCATGTGTCCACGGCTGCCTCTAGCCAGCCCCCCAATTTTTTTTTTCTTTAATAACACAAACACCATGAGGGCTGGCTATCGTGTGTTCACGGCTGCCTCTAGCCAGCCCCCCAATTTTTTTTTCTTCTTTAATAACACAAACACCATGAGGGCTGGCTATCGTGTGTCCACGGCTGCCTCTAGCCAGCCCCCCAATTTTTTTTTTCTTTAATAACACAAACACCATGAGGGCTCGCTATCATGTGTCCACGGCTGCCTCTAGCCAGCCCCCCAATTTTTTTTTTCTTTAATAACACAAACACCATGAGGGCTGGCTATCATGTGTTCACGGCTGCCTCTAGCCAGCCCCCCAATTTTTTTTTTCTTTAATAACACAAACACCATGAGGGCTGGCTATCGTGTGTCCACAGCTGCCTCTAGCCAGCCCCCCAATTTTTTTTTTTCTTTAATAACACAAACACCATGAGGGCTGGCTATCGTGTGTTCACGGCTGCCTCTAGCCAGCCCCCCAATTTTTTTTTTCTTTAATAACACAAACACCATGAGGGCTGGCTATCGTGTGTCCACGGCTGCCTCTAGCCAACCCCCAAATTTTTTTTTCTTTAATAACACAAACACCATGAGGGCTGGCTATCGTGTGTCCACGGCTGCCTCTAGCCAGCCCCCCAATTTTTGTTTATCTTTAATAACACAAACCCCATGAGGGCTGGCTATCGTGTGTTCACGGCTGCCTCTAGCCAGCCCCCCATTTTTTTTTTTCTTTAATAACACAAACACCATGAGGGCTGGCTATCATGTGTCCACGGCTGCCTCTAGCCAGCCCCCCAATTTTTTTTTTCTTTAATAACACAAACACCATGAGGGCTGGCTATCGTGTGTTCACGGCTGCCTCTAGCCAGCCCCACAATTTTTTTTTTTTCTTTAATAACACAAACACCATGAGGGCTGGCTATCGTGTGTTCACGGCTGCCTCTAGCCAGCCCCCCAATTTTTTTTTTTCTTTAATAACACAAACACCATGAGGGCTGGCTATCGTGTATCCACGGCTACCTCTAGCCAGCCCCCCAATTTTTTTTTTCTTTAATTACACAAGCACCATGAGGCCTGGCTATCGTGTGTCCACGGCTGCCTCTAGCCAGCCCCCCAATTTTTTTTTTCTTTAATAACACAAACACCATGAGGGCTGACTATCATGTGTCCACGGCTGCCTCTAGCCAGCCCCCCAATTTTTTTTTTCTTTAATAACACAAACACCATGAGGGCTGGCTATCGTGTGTTCACGGCTGCCTCTAGCCAGCCCCCCAATTTTTTTTTTCTTTAATAACACAAACACCATGAGGGCTGGCTATCGTGTGTCCACGGCTGCCTCTAGCCAGCCCCCCAATTTTTTTTTTCTTTAATAACACAAACACCATGAGGGCTGGCTATCGTGTGTTCACGGCTGCCTCTAGCCAGCCCCCCAATTTTTTTTTTCTTTAATAACACAAACACCATGAGGGCTGGCTATCGTGTGTCCACGGCTGCCTCTAGCCAACCCCCCAATTTTTTTTTCTTTAATAGCACAAACACCATGAGGGCTGGCTATAGTGTGTCCACGGCTGCCTCTAGCCAGCCCTCAATTTTTTTTTTCTTTAATAACACAAACACCATGATGGCTGGCTATGAGGAAGGGAGCTATGTCCCTGTAAAGTTAGCTTGTTGTCATGTGGAGAAGAGTTTGAGGGGATTGTGGCCCTATGGAAATGCTTGTGGCCCGGCAGAAGGAGCCAGTGGTCCTGTGGATAGAGCTGAAGGGGTTGAGGCCCTGTGGAAAGGCCTGTGACCCTGTATAGGGGTCCGTTGCCCTGTGGAGAGAGCTGTAGGGGCTCGTCCCCTATGGAAATGACTATGGCCATGTAGAGGGGGCTTGTGCCCTGCAGACGGGCCTTGTGTCTCTGTGGAGAGAGCTAAAGGGGGCAGTGGCGGTGCAGAAAGTGCATTTCGCCCTGTTGATGGGAGCTATGTCCCGGTAAAGAGAGCTTGTTGTCCTGTGGAGAAGAGTTGGAGGGGCTTGTGGCACTGTGGAAAGGCCTGTGGCCCAGTAGGAGCCTGTGGTCCTGTGGAGACAGCTGAAGGGGTTGAGGCCCTGTGGAAAGGCCTGTGACCCTGTATAGGGGTCTGTGGCCCCACAGAGGGGCATGTGGCGATGTAAAGAGAGCTGGAGGGAGTTGTGGCCTGAGGAAAAGGCCATGTGGAGCGGGCTGGAGAGGCCTGTGGAAGGCTCTGGAGTAAGATTTGAGCCTATGAAGTCCTTTGCAGTAAACAACATGCAACATGATTGCCTGTGGAGAGAGCTGGAGGGGCTTGTGGCACTGTGGAAAGGCCTGTGGCCCAGTAGGAGCCTGTGGTCCTGTGGAGAGAGCTGAAGGTGTTGTGGCCCTGTGGAAAGGCCTGTGATCCTGTATAGGGGTCCGTTGCTCTGTGGAGAGAGCTGGAGGGGCTCGTGCCCTATGGAAATGACTATGGCCATGTCGAAAGGCCTTTTGGCCTTGAAGAGGGGGCTTGGGCCCTGTGACTCTGTGGAGAGAGCTGTTGGGAGTTGTGGCCGTGTGGAAAGTGCATTTGGCCCTGTGGAGGTGAGCTATGGCCCTATAAAGAGAGCTTCTTGTCCTGTGGAGAGAGCTGGAGGGTGTTGTGGCCCTGTGGAAAGGTCTGTGGCCCTATGGATAGGCCCTTTAGTCTTGTGGAAAGGGCTGTGGCCCTGTGGTGAGAGCTGGAAGGAGTTGTGGGCTGTGGAAAAGCCTGTGGTCCTGTGGAGACAGCTGAAGGGGTTGAGGCCCTGTTGAAAGGCCTGTGACCCTGTATAGGGGTCTGTGGCCCCGCAGAGGGGCATGTGGCGATGTAAAGAGAGCTGGAGGGAGTTGTGGCCTGAGGAAAAGGCCATGTGGAGCGGGCTGGAGAGGCCTGTGGAAGGCTCTGGAGTAAGATTTGAGCCTATGAAGTCCTTTGCAGTAAACAACATGCAACATGATTGCCTGTGGAGAGAGCTGGAGGGGCTTGTGGCACTGTGGAAAGGCCTGTGGCCCAGTAGGAGCCTGTGGTCCTGTGGAGAGAGCTGAAGGTGTTGTGGCCCTGTGGAAAGGCCTGTGACCCTGTATAGGGGTCCGTTGCCCTGTGGAGAGAGCTGGAGGGGCTCGTGCCCTATGGAAATGACTATGGCCATGTAGAAAGGCCTTTTGGCCTTGAAGAGGGGGCTTGTGCCCTGCAGACGGGCCCTGTGACTCTGTGGAGAGAGCTGTTGGGAGTTGTGGCCGTGTGGAAAGTGCATTTGGCCCTGTGGAGGTGAGCTATGGCCCTGTAAAGAGAGCTTCTTGTCCTGTGGAGAGAGCTGGAGGGTGTTGTGGCCCTGTGGAAAGGTCTGTGGCCCTATGGATAGGCCCTTTAGCCTTGTGGAAAGGGCTGTGGCCCTGTGGTGAGAACTGGAAGGAGTTGTGGGCTGTGGAAAAGCCTGTGGTCCTGTGGAGACAGCTGAAGGGGTTGAGGCCCTGTGGAAAGGCCTGTGACCCTGTATAGGGGTCTGTGGCCCCGCAGAGGGGTATGTGGCGATGTAAAGAGAGCTGGAGGGAGTTGTGGCCCGAGGAAAAGGCCATGTGGAGCGGGCTGGAGAGGCCTGTGGAAGGCTCTGGAGTAAGATTTGAGCCTATGAAGTCCTTTGCAGTAAACAACATGCAACATGATTGCCTGTGGAGAGAGCTGGAGGGGCTTGTGGCACTGTGGAAAGGCCTGTGGCCCAGTAGGAGCCTGTGGTCCTGTGGAGAGAGCTGAAGGTGTTGTGGCCCTGTGGAAAGGCCTGTGACCCTGTATAGGGGTCCGTTGCCCTGTGGAGAGATATGGAGGGGCTCGTGCCCTATGGAAATGACTATGGCCATGTAGAAAGGCCTTTTGGCCTTGAAGAGGGCGCTTGTGCCCTGCAGACAGGCCCTGTGACTATGTGGAGAGAGCTGTTGGGAGTTGTGGCCGTGTGGAAAGTGCATTTGGCCCAGTGGAGGTGAGCTATGGCCCTGTAAAGAGAGCTTCTTGTCATGTGGAGAGAGCTGGAGGGTGTTGTGGCCCTGTGGAAATGTCTGTGGCCCTATGGATAGGAACTTTAGCCCTGTGGAAGGGGCTGTGGCGCTGTGGTGAGAGCTGAAAGGAGTTGTGGGCTGTGGAAAAGCCTGTGGTCCTGTGGAGACAGCTGAAGGGGTTGAGGCCCTGTGGAAAGGCCTGTGACCCTGTATAGTGGTCTGTGGCCCCGCAGACGGGCATGTGGCGATGTAAAGAGAGCTGGAGGGAGTTGTGGCTTGCGGAAAAGGCCATGTGGAGCGGGCTGGAGGTGCCTGTGGAAGGCTCTGGAGAAAGATTTGGGCCTATGAAGTCCTTTGCAGTAAACAACATGCACCATGATTGCCTGTGGAGAGAGCTGGAGGGGCTTATGGCACTGTGGAAAGGCCTGTGGCCCGGTAGGAGCCTGTGGTCCTGTGGAGAGAGCTGAAGGTGTTGTGGTCACGCAAATGAGCCCTTTTAACTGATTAAAGGGAGGTGGAGGAGGCTGTGGCCCTGATGAAAGAGCTGAAAAGGGTTGTAGCCTTGTAGAAGGAGCCTGTGGTCCTCTGGAGAGAGCTGGAGGGGGTTATTGTATTGGGGAAATGCCTATGGCCCTGCGGAGGGGACCTATGACCCTTTGAAAAAGGCCTTTGGCCTTTTGGAGGGAGCTGTTGCCTTGTAAAGGGAGCCTCTGTCCTTTTTAAGAGAGACAGAGGGGGTTGTGGCCTTATGGAAAGGCCTATGACACAGTGAAAGGGCCCTGTGGAGAGAGGTGAAGGCGGTTGTGGCCCTGTGTAAATGCCTGTAAACCTGTAGAAGGAGCCTGTGGTTCTGTGGAGAGAGCTTGAGGGGGGTTATGGCCCTATGGAAATGACTATGGCCCTGTGGAATGGACCTATAGCCCTTTGCAAAGGGCCTTTGGCCTTGTGGAGGGGGCTGTTGCCCTGCAGAAGGAGCCTGTGGCTCTGTTGAGAGAGCCAGAGGGGGTTGTGGCCCTATTTAAAGGCCAGTGGCCTTGTAGACTGGCCCCTTGGCCTTGATGAAGGGGCTTGTGCCCAGCAGACGGGCCCAGTGACTCTGTGGAGAGAGCTGGAGGGGATTGTGGCCATGTGGAAAGTGCATTTGGCCCTGTGGAGGGGAGCTATGGCTCTGTAAAGAGCATGAGGGCTGGCTATCATGTGCCCACGGCTGTCTCCAGCCGGCCCTCAAGGTTTATATTTTTTATCATCATCTTATTTTTATTTTTATATAGCGCTTACATATTCCACAGCGCTTTACATACATTATTGTCGCTGTCCCCATTGGGGCTCACAATCTAGATTCCCTATCAGTGTGTCTTTGGAGTGTGGGAGGAAACCGGAGAACCCGGAGGAAACCCATGCAAACACGGGGAGAACATACAAACTCGTTTCAGATGTTGTCCTTGGTGGGATATAAATATAACACCCCCATGAAGGCTGGCTATCCGCGTGCACACGGCTCTCGCCAACCAGCCCTAAAGGTTTATATTTTTATTTATAAGAAATGCAACCATGAAGGCTGGCTATCGTGTGCCCATGGCTGTCACCAGCCAGCCCTCAAATTTTTTTATTTTTTTTAATAACATTAAAACCACGAGGGCTGGCTCTCGTGTGCCCACGGCTGTCTCCAGCCAGCCCTGAGGAAGCATTTGAAAAAAGAGAAAAAAAAGCTAAGGTTTGTATGTTATTTCATTTGAGATAAGGCTGCAGAAGGACTTGTGTATTTGGCCAATTGTCAGCAAAACATCTTGTAGTACAGAAAAGATAAGAGACTCCGTCTGCAGACGACTGAAAAGTTGAGAGCGAACTCAATTGTAGAAGTGTGAAAAATCTGTCCATGTCACAAACTCAAAGTTATGGAGGGCACCATCTAATCACTATGGGATCAACATGCAGCATACCAAATATATATAAACATAGGCAAGAAGAAAAGGGGTATGCTCTTGTGCAGTGATCACCCAATCTAGACAATACTTCAATAAATTACAATGAATTATATTTTTTATAAATACATACAAACAATGTCACAATCCAATTCATGAAAGCACAAGTAAAAGTTAATATAGTGGAATTACCCACTAATGGAAAGCCCACCTACTCCAAAATCCATCCCAGAAAAACACATGATTGTAATAGATCAAGTAAAGATCAAATATACACTTAGGCTGTCCCTGGTGATCAATTTTGCACATTAATATACTGACTGGCAAATCCGCCACCAGTATTAGAGGTAATGCACGATAGCACAAAATATATACTATAGCAGACAATATAATAAAATGTAAGAATCCAAGGCAAAAACCACACAAATACAGGGCATTAAACTGGTCAGTGCCATATATTCACACACCAGAAGAAACAATATCCAAAATACAAATAAATAAACACCCCATTCATGCTGTTAGTGCCCCTGCTATTCCTATTAGTACTGGAATCAATAATCACCACACATGGGCAGGGCCGGCTCCAGGTTTTTGTGGGCCCTAGGCGAAAGTCTCAGTGGGCCCCTTTAACACATATCACGATTCATAATGCACAGATACTGCAGAAATATATATATATATATATATATATATATATATATATAGTGTGTCCACGGCTGCCTCTAGCCAGCCATCAAATTTATATTTTTTCTTTAATAACACAAACACCATGTGGGCTGGCTATCGTGTGTCCACGGCTGCCTCTAGCCAGCCCTCAAATTTTTTTTTTTTCTTTAATAACACAAACACCATGTGGGCTGGCTATCGTGTGTCCATGGTTGCCTCTAGCCAGCCCTCAAATTTATTTATTTTCTTTAATAACACAAACACCATGAGGGCTGGCTATCGTGTGTCCACGGCTGCCTCTAGCCAGCCCTCAAATTTATTTATTTTCTTTAATAACACAAACACCACGAGGGCTGGCTATCGTGTGTCCACGGCTGCCTCTAGCCAGCCCTCAAATTTATTTTTTTTCTTTAATAACACAAACACCATGTGGGCTGGCTATCGTTTGTCCACGGCTGCCTCTAGCCAGCCCTCAAATTTATTTATTTTCTTTAATAACACAAACACCATGTGGGCTGGCTATCGTGTGTCCACGGCTGCCTCTAGCCAGCCCTCAAATTTATTTATTTTCTTTAATAACACAAACACCATGAGGGCTGGCTATCATGTGTCCACGGCTGCCTCTAGCCAGCCCTCAAATTTATTTATTTTCTTTAATAACACAAATACCATGAGGGCTGGCTATCGTGTGTCCACGGCTGCCTCTAGCCAGCCCTCAAATTTATTTATTTTCTTTAATAACACAAACACCATGAGGGCTGGCTATCATGTGTCCACGGCTGCCTCTAGCCAGCCCTCAAATTTATTTATTTTCTTTAATAACACAAACACCATGAGGGCTGGCTATCATGTGTCCACGGCTGCCTCTAGCCAGCCCTCAAATTTATTTTTTTTCTTTAATAACACAAACACCATGTGGGCTGGCTATCGTGTGTCCACTGCTGCCTCTAGCCAGCCCTCAAATTTATTTTTTTTCTTTAATAACACAAACACCATGTGGGCTGGCTATCGTGTGTCCACTGCTGCCTCTAGCCAGCCCTCAAATTTATTTTTTTTCTTTAATAACACAAACACCATGAGGGCTGGTTATCGTTTGTCCACGGCTGCCTCTAGCCAGCCCTTAAATTTTTTTTTTTTTTAGTAACACAAACACCATGAGGGCTGGCTATCGTGTGTCCACGGCTGCCTCTAGCCAGCCCTTAAATTTTTTTTTTCTTTAATAACACAAACACCATGAGGGCTGGCTTTGAGGAAGGGAGCTATGGCCCTGTAAAGTTAGCTTGTTGTCCTGTGGAGAAGAGTTTGAGCGGATTGTGGCCCTGTGGAAATGCTTGTGGCTCGGCAGAAGGAGCCAGTGGTCCTGTGGAGAGAGCTGAAGGGGTTGAGGCCCTGTGGAAAGGCCTGTGACCCTGTATAGGGGTCTGTGGCCCCGCAGAGGGGCATGTGGCGATGTAAAGAGAGCTGTAGGGAGTTGTGGCCTGCGGAAAAGGCCATGTGGAGCAGGCTGGAGGGGCCCGTGGAAGGGTCTGAAGTAAGATTTGGGCCTATGAAGTCTTTTTGCGGCAAACAACATGCAACATGATTGCCTGTGGAGAGAGCTGGAGGGACTTGTAGCACTGTGGAAAGGCGTGTGGCCGGGTAGGAGCCTGTGGTCCTGTGGAGAGAGCTGAAGCTGTTGTGGCCCTGTGGAAAGGCCTGTGACCCTGTATAGGGGTCCGTTGCCCTGTGGAGAGAGCTGGAGGTGCTCGTGCCCTATGGAAATGACTATGGCCATGTAGAAAGGCCTTTTGGCCTTGAAGAGGGGGCTTGTGCCCTGCATACGGGCCTTGTGTCTCTGTGGAGAGAGCTAAAGGGGGCTGTGGCCGTGCAGAAAGTGCATTTGGCCTGTGGAGGGGAGCTATGGCCCAGTAAAGAGAGCTTGTTGTCCTGTGGAGAAGAGTTGGAGAGGATTGTGGCTCTGTGGAAAGGCTTGTGGCCCGGCAGAAGTAGGCAGTGGTGCTGTGGAGAGAGCTGAAGGGGTTGAGGCCCTGTGGAAAGGCCTGTGACCCTGTATAGGAGTCTGTGGCCCCGCAGAGGGGCATGTGGCGATGTAAAGAGAGATGGAGGGAGTTGTGGCCTGAGGAAAAGGCCATGTGGAGCGGGCTGGAGAGGCCTGTGGAAGGCTCTGGAGTAAGATTTCGGCCTATGAAGTCCTTTTCAGTAAACAACATGCAACATGATTGCCTGTGGAGAGAGCTGGAGGGGCTTGTGGCACTGTGGAAAGGCCTGTGGCCCAGTAGGAGCCTGTGGTACTGTGGAGAGAGCTGAAGGTTTTGTGGCCCTGTGGAAAGGATTTTAAGCGCAGCAGAAACGCTGCGGAAAAATCCGCAGCATGGGCATTAACATTGCGGAATGCCACTGAGTACCATGGGGTGCGGAATACCAAGTGTTTCACAAGCGTTTCCGCTGCGTAAATTACGCAACATATACGCTTGTAAATCGCTACGTGGGCACGCAGCCTGAGGCTGTGTTCACACACCACGCTTTTTTCCGGTCCGGAGGAGAAGTGATGTCACAGAGGAGGATGAAGAATCCTGTTCCTCCTCCCCTTTGTGACATGTCTGCCAGCCCCCATTTCATTTTGCAATATAATACTATACAGTACGAAATCAAAATTAAATAAATCAAGATGTATTAAAAATAATAAAGAATTAATACTTACCCTTTCAGACGCCTTTTTGGTCTATCTGGTGCAGAGCCAAGGCCACGTGCTGAGCGACAGGACCTTCCATGATGTCACAGGAAGGTCCTGTCGCTTGGTATTTGGCTTTGGTTCTGCACCGGATAGCCCTAAAAGGCATCGGAAAGGGTAAGTATTAATTCTATTGTGATGTCATAATACCCCACAACTATTAGTAGAGGCAAAAAAGTGACACATTTATTCCATTTTATTTATTGAAAGAAATTAGGCTTAAACCAAAAATGACATGATGGGGCGGATTGCCTGTAAAGATGCCTTCTTTTTAATGTATTGATCTTCATGGAATAAAGTAAAATTCATCATATGGAAACCGGTGCCAGCATTCCTTTTTTCATGTTTGGCTTTCAGGCGGTGGCCTACCGCCACTGAGCACCTGACCGGATCCACTGATTGGAAGGAGGGGGAGCTTTCTATTTCCCAATTTTCTCATTTGGCTCCAAAAATAACATGTCAATCAAGAAAACTGGTATAAAGGAGCATGGCATAGGTGACATTTCTTTGCAAGCATTCAACCTGTGTAAAGAAAAAAGAATATTAAACAGTGCAGTATACTATATCAGGTTCCTTTACTCGAGCTGACCAATGGTCAATAGGTCACTCAAATGAGTCCTTTTAACTGACTAAAGGGGGGTGGAGGAGGCTGTGGCCCTGATGAAAGAGCTGAAAAGGGTTGTAGCCTTGTAGAAGGAGCCTGTGGAGAGAGCTGGAGGGGGTTATTGCCTTGGGGAAATGCCTACGGCTCTGTGGAAGGGACCTGTGGCCCTTTGAAAAAGGCCTTTGGACTTGTGGAGGGGGCTGTGGCCTTGTAAAGGGAGCCTCTGTCCTTTTTGAGAGAGACAGAGGGGGTTGTGGCCTTATGGAAAAGCCTATGACACAGTGAAAGGGCCCTGTGGAGAGAGGTGAAGGCGGTTGTGGCCCTGTATAAATGCCTGTAAACCTGTAGAAGGAGCCTGTTGTTCTGTGGAGAGAGCTTGAGGGGGTTATGGCCCTATGGAAATGACTATGGCCCTGTGGAATGGACCTATGGCTCTTTGCAAAGGGCCTTTGGCCTTGTGGAGGGGGCCCTTGCCCTGTAGAAGGAGCCTGTGGCCCTCTTGAGAGAGCCAGAGGAGGTTGTGGCATTATTTAAAGGCCAGTGGCCCTGTAGAAAGGCCCCTTGGCCTTGATGAAGGGGCTTGTGCCCTGCAGACGGGCCCCATGACTCTGTGTAGAGAGCTGGAGGGGGTTGTGGCCATGTGGAAAGTGCATTTGGCCCTGTGGAGGGGAGCTATGGCCCTGTAAAGAGAGCCTGTTGTCCTGTGGAATTGGAGGGGATTGTGGCCCTGTGGAAAGGCTTGTGGCCGGCAGAAGGAGCCAGTGGTCCTGTGGAGAGAGCTGAAGGGGTTGAGGCCCTGTGGAGAGGCCTGTGACCCTGTATAGGGGTCTGTTGCCCCGCAGAGGGGCATGTGGCGATGTAAAGAGAGCTGGATGGAGTTGTGGCCTGTGGAAAAGGCCATGTGGAGCGTGCTGGAGGGGCCTGTGGAAGGCTCTGGAGTAAGATGGGGGCCTATGAAGTCCTTTGCAGTAAACATCTAAATTTTCAAGCTTCGTGTCCGATTTGCAACAGGGTTGACTCCAATGTTGCCGAACTGCAACAAAAATTGACTCTTGTTGCAAAAGTGCAACATGATTGCCTGTGGAGAGAGCTGGATGGTGCTTGTGGCACTGTGGAAAGACCTGTAGCCCGGTAGTAGCCTGTGGTCCTGTGGAGAGAGCTGAAGGTGTTGTGGCCCTGTGGAAAGGCCTGTGACCCTGTATAGGGGTCCGTTGCCCTGTGGAGAGAGCTGGAGGGGCTTGTGCCCTATGGAAATGACTATGGCCATATAGAAAGGCCCTTTGGCCTTGAAGAGGGGGCTTGTGTCCTGCAGACGGGCCCTGTGTCTCTGTGGAGAGAGCTAAAGGGGGCTGTGGCCGTGCAGAAAGTGCATTTGGCCCTGTGGAGGGGAGCTATGGCTCTGTAAAGAGAGCTTGTTGTCCTGTGGAGAAGAGTTGGAGGGGATTGTGGCCTGTGGAAATGCATGTGGCCCGGCAGAAGGAGCCAGTGGTCCTGTGGAGAGAGATGAAGGGGTTGAGGCCCTGTGGAAAGGCCTGTGACCCTGTATAGGGGTCTGTGGCCCTGCAGAGGGGCATGTGGCGATGTAAAGAGAGCTGGAGGGAGTTGTGGCCTGCGGAAAAGGCCATGTGGAGCGGGCTGGAGGGGCCTGTGGAAGGGTCTGAAGTAAGATTTGGGCCTATGAAGTCCTTTTTTCGGTAAACAACATGCAACATGATTGCCTGTGGAGAGAGCTAGAGGGACTTGTAGCACTGTGGAAAAGCCTGTGGCCGGGTAGGAGCCTGTGGTCCTGTGGAGAGAGCTGAAGGTGTTGTGGCCCTGTGGAAAGGCCTGTGACCCTGTATAGGGGTCCGTTGCCCTGTGGAGAGAGCTGGAGGGGCTTGTGCCCTATGGAAATGACTATGGTAATGTAGAAAGGCCCTTTGCCTTGAAGAGGGGGCTTGTGTCCTACAGACGGGCCCTGTGTCTCTGTGGAGAGAGCTAAAGGGGGCTGTAGCCGTGCAGAAAGTGTATTTGGCCCTGTGGAGGGGAGCTATGGCTCTGTAAAGAGAGCTTGTTGTCCTGTGGAGAAGAGTTGGAGGGGATTGTGGCCCTGTGGAAATGCTTGTGGCCCGGCAGAAGGAGCCAGTGGTCCTGTGGAGAGAGCTGAAGGGGTTGAGGCCCTGTGGAAAGGCCTGTGACCCTGTATAGGGGTCTGTGGCCCCGCAGAGGGGCATGTGGCAATGTAAAGAGAGCTGGAGGGAGTTGTGGCCTGCGGAAAAGGCCATGTGGAGCGGGCTGGAGGGGCCTGTGGAAGGGTCTGAAGTAAGATTTGGGCCTATGAAGTCCTTTTTTCGGTAAACAACATGCAACATGATTGCCTGTGGAGAGAGCTAGAGGGACTTGTAGCACTGTGGAAAAGCCTGTCGCCGGGTATGAGCCTGTGGTCCTGTGGAGAGAGCTGAAGGTGTTGTGGCCCTGTGGAAAGGCCTGTGACCCTGTATAGGGGTCTGTGGCCCCGCAGAGGGGCATGTGGCGATGTAAAGAGAGCTGGAGGGAGTTGTGGCCTGAGGAAAAGGCCATGTGGAGTGGGCTGGAAAGGCCTGTGGAAGGCTCTGGAGTAAGATTTGGGCCTATGAAGTCCTTTGCAGTAAACAACATGCAACATGATTGCCTGTGGAGAGAGCTGGAGGGGCTCGTGCCCTCTGGAAATGACTATGGCCATGTAGAAAGGCCTTTTGGCCTTGAAGAGGGGGCTTGTGTCCTGCAGACGGGCCCTGTGACTCTGTGGAGAAAGCTGTTGGGAGTTGTGGCCGTGTGGAAAGTGCATTTGGCCCTGTGGAGGTGAGCTATGGCCCTGTAAAGAGAACTTCTTGTCCTGTGGAGAGAGCTGGATGGTGTTGTGGCCTTGTGGAAAGGTCTGTGGCCCTATGGATATTCCCTTTAGCCTTGTGGAAAGGGCTCTGGCCCTGTGGTGAGAGCTGGAAGGAGTTGTGGGCTGTCTAAAAGCCTGTGGTCCTGTGGAGACAGCTGAAGGGGTTGAGGCCCTGTGGAAAGGCCTGTGACCCTGTATAGGGGTCTGTGGCCCCGCAGAGGGGCATGTGGCGATGTAAAGAGAGCTGGAGGGAGTTGTGGCCTGAGGAAAAGGCCATGTGGAGCGGGCTGGAGAGGCCTGTGGAAGGCTCTGGAGTAAGATTTGAGCCTATGAAGTCCTTTGCAGTAAACAACATGCAACATGATTGCCTGTGGAGAGAGCTGGAGGGGCTTGTGGCACTCTGGAAAGGCCTGTGGCCCAGTAGGAGCCTGTGGTCCTGTGGAGAGAGCTGAAGGTGTTGTGGCCCTGTGGAAAGGCCTGTGATCCTGTATAGGGGTCTGTTGCCCTGTGGAGAGAGCTGGAGTGGCTCGTGCCCTATGGAAATGACTATGGCCATGTAGAAAGGCCTTTTGGCCTTGAAAAGGATGCTTGTGCCCTGCAGACGGGCCCTGTGACTCTGTGGAGAGAGCTGTTGGGAGTTGTGGCCATGTGGAAAGTGCATTTGGCCCTGTGGAGGTGAGCTATGGCCCTGTAAAGAGAGCTTCTTGTCCTGTGGAGAGAGCTGGAGGGTGTTGTGGCCCTGTGGAAAGGTATGTTGCCCTATGGATAGGCCCTTTAGCCTTGTGGAAAGGGCTGTGGCCCTGTGGTGAGAGTTGGAAGGAGTTGTGGGCTGTGGAAAAGCCTGTGGTCCTGTGGAGACAGCTGAAGGGGTTGAGGCCCTGTTGAAAGGCCTGTGACCCTGTATAGGGGTCTGTGGCCCCGCAGAGGGGCATGTGGCGATGTAAAGAGAGCTGGAGGGAGTTGTGGCCTGAGGAAAAGGCCATGTGGAGCGGGCTGGAGAGGCCTGTGGAAGGCTCTGGAGTAAGATTTGAGCCTATGAAGTCCTTTGCAGTAAACAACATGCAACATGATTGCCTGTGGAGAGAGCTGGAGGGGCTTGTGGCACTGTGGAAAGGCCTGTGGCCCAGTAGGAGCCTGTGGTCCTGTGGAGAGAGCTGAAGGTGTTGTGGCCCTGTGGAAAGGCCTGTGATCCTGTATAGGGGTCTGTTGCCCTGTGGAGAGAGCTGGAGGGGCTCGTGCCCTATGGAAATGACTATGGCCATGTAGAAAGGCCTTTTGGCCTTGAAGAGGGGGCTTGTGCCCTGCAGACGGGCCCTGTGACTCTGTGGAGAGAGCTGTTGGGAGTTGTGGCCGTGTGGAAAGTGCATTTGGCCCTGTGGAGGTGAGCTATGGCCCTGTAAATAGAGCTTCTTGTCCTGTGGAGAGAGCTGGAGGGTGTTGTAGCCCTGTGGAAAGGTATGTGGCCCTATGGATAGGCCCTTTAGCCTTGTGGAAAGGGCTGTGGCCCTGTGGTGAGAGCTGGAAGGAGTTGTGGGCTGTGGAAAAGCCTGTGGTCCTGTGGAGACAGCTGAAGGGGTTGAGGCCCTGTGGAAAGGCCTGTGACCCTGTATAGGGGTCTGTGGCCCCGCAGAGGGGCATGTGGCGATGTAAAGAGAGCTGGAGGGAGTTGTGGCCTGAGGAAAAGGCCATGTGGAGCGGGCTGGAGAGGCCTGTGGAAGGCTCTGGAGTAAGATTTGAGCCTATGAAGTCCTTTGCAGTAAACAACATGCAACACGATTGCCTGTGGAGAGAGCTGGAGGGGCTTGTGGCACTGTGGAAAGGCCTGTGGCCCAGTAGGAGCCTGTGGTCCTGTGGAGAGAGCTGAAGGTGTTATGGCCCTGTGGAAAGGCCTGTGATCCTGTATAGGGGTCCGTTGCTCTGTGGAGAGAGCTGGAGGGGCTCGTGCCCTATGGAAATGACTATGGCCATGTAGAAAGGCCTTTTGGCCTTGAAGAGGGTGCTTGTGCCCTGCAGACGGGCCCTGTGAGTCTGTGGAGAGAGCTGTTGGGAGTTGTGGCCGTGTGGAAAGTGCATTTGGCCCTGTGGAGGTGAGCTATGGCCCTGTAAAGAGAGCTTCTTGTCCTGTGGAGAGAGCTGGAGGGTGTTGTGGCCCTGTGGAAAGGTCTGTGGCCCTATGGATAGGCCCTTTAGCCTTGTGGAAAGGGCTGTGGCCCTGTGGTGAGAGCTGGAAGGAGTTGTGGGCTGTGGAAAAGCCTGTGGTCCTGTGGAGACAGCTGAAGGGGTTGAGGCCCTGTGGAAAGGCCTGTGACCCTGTAAAGGGGTCTGTGGCCCCGCAGAGGGGCATGTGGCGATGTAAAGAGAGCTGGAGGGAGTTGTGGCCTGAGGAAAAGGCCATGTGGAGCGGGCTGGAGAGGCCTGTGGAAGGCTCTGGAGTAAGATTTGAGCCTATGAAGTCCTTTGCAGTAAACAACATGCAACATGATTGCCTGTGGAGAGAGCTGGAGGGGCTTGTGGCACTGTGGAAAGGCCTGTGGCCCAGTAGGAGCCTGTGGTCCTGTGGAGAGAGCTGAAGGTGTTGTGGCCCTGTGGAAAGGCCTGTGACCCTGTATAGGGGTCCGTTGCCCTGTGGAGAGAGCTGGAGGGGCTCGTGCCGTATGGAAATGACTATAGCCATGTAGAAAGGCCTTTTGGCCTTGAAGAGGGCGCTTGTGCCCTGCAGACGGGCACTGTGACTCTGTGGAGAGAGCTGTTGGGAGTTGTGGCCGTGTGGAAAGTGCATTTGGCCCTGTGGAGGTGAGCTATGGCCCTGTAAAGAGAGCTTCTTGTCCTGTGGAGAGAGCTGGAGGGTGGTGTGGCCCTGTGGAAAGGTCTGTGGCCCTATGGATAGGCCCTTTAGCCTTGTGGAAAGGGCTGTGGCCCTGTGGTGAGAGCTGGAAGGAGTTGTGGGCTGTGGAAAAGCCTGTGGTCCTGTGGAGACAGCTGAAGGGGTTGAGGCCCTGTGGAAAGGCCTGTGACCCTGTATAGGGGTCTGTGGCCCCGCAGAGGGGCATGTAGCGATGTAAAGAGAGCTGGAGGGAGTTGTGGCCTGAGGAAAAGGCCATGTGGAGCGGGCTGGAGAGGCCTGTGGAAAGCTCTGGAGTAAGATTTGAGCCTATGAAGTCCTTTGCAGTAAACAAAATGCAACATGATTGCCTGTGGAGAGAGCTGGAGGGGCTTGTGGCACTGTGGAAAGGCCTGTGGCCCAGTAGGAGCCTGTGGTCCTGTGGAGAGAGCTGAAGGTGTTGTGGCCCTGTGGAAAGGCCTGTGACCCTGTATAGGGGTCCGTTGCCCTGTGGAGAGATCTGGAGGGGCTCGTGCCCTATGGAAATGACTATGGCCATGTAGAAAGGCCTTTTGGCCTTGAAGAGGGCGCTTGTGCCCTGCAGACGGGCCCTGTGACTGTGTGGAGAGAACTTTTGGGAGTTGTGGCCGTGTGGAAAGTGCATTTGGCCCTGTGGAGGTGAGCTATGGCACTGTAAAGAGAGCTTCTTGTCATGTGGAGAGAGCTGGAGGGTGTTGTGGCCCTGTGGAAAGGTCTGTGGCCCTATGGATAGGAACTTTAGCCCTGTGGAAGGGGCTGTGGCGCTGTGGTGAGAGCTGAAAGGAGTTGTGGGCTGTGGAAAAGCCTGTGGTCCTGTGGAGACAGCTGAAGGGGTTGAGGCCCTGTGGAAAGGCCTGTGACCCTGTATAGGGGTCTGTGGCCCCGCAGAGGGGCATGTGGCGATGTAAAGACAGCTGGAGGGAGTTGTTGCTTGCGGAAAAGGCCATGTGGAGCGGGCTGGAGGTGCCTGTGGAAGGCTCTGGAGTAAGATTTGGGCCTATGAAGTCCTTTGCAGTAAACAACATGCACCATGATTGCCTGTGGAGAGAGCTGGAGGGGCTTATGGCACTGTGGAAAGGCCTGTGGCCCGGTAGGAGCCTGTGGTCCTGTGGAGAGAGCTGAAGGTGTTGTGGTCACGCAAATGAGCCCTTTTAACTGATTAAAGGGGGGTGGAGGAGGCTGTGGCCCTGATGAAAGAGCTGAAAGGGGTTGTAGCCTTGTAGAAGGAGTCTGTGGTCCTCTGGAGAGAGCTGGAGGGGGTTATTGTCTTGGGGAAATGCCTATGGCCCTGCGGAGGGGACCTATGACCCTTTGAAAAAGGCCTTTGGCCTTTTGGAGGGGGCTGTTGCCTTGTAAAGGGAGCCTCTGTCCTTTTTAAGAGAGACAGAGGGGGTTGTGGCCTTATGGAAAGGCCTATGACACAGTGAAAGGGCCCTGTGGAGAGAGGTGAAGGCGGTTGTGGCCCTGTGTAAATGCCTGTAAACCTGTAGAAGGAGCCTGTGGTTCTGTGGAGAGAGCTTGAGGGCGGTTATGGCCCTATGGAAATGACTATGGCCCTGTGGAATGGACCTATAGCCCTTTGCAAAGGGCCTTTGGCCTTGTGGAGGGGGCTGTTGCCCTGCAGAAGGAGCCTGTCTCCCTGTTGAGAGAGCCAGAGGGGGTTGTGGCCCTATTTAAAGGCCAGTGGCCCTGTAGACTGGCCCCTTGGCCTTGATGAAGGGGCTTGTGCCCAGCAGACGGGCCCAGTGACTCTGTGGAGAGAGCTGGAGGGGATTGTGGCCATGTGGAAAGTGCATTTGGCCCTGTGGAGGGGAGCTATGGCTCTGTAAAGAGCATGAGGGCTGGCTATCGTGTGCCCACGGCTGTCTCCAGCCGGCCCTCAAGGTTTATATTTTTTATCATCATCTTATTTTTATTTTTATATAGCGCTCACATATTCCACAGCGCTTTACATACATTATTGTCGCTGTCCCCATTGGGGCTCACAATCTAGATTCCCTATCAGTGTGTCTTTGGAGTGTGGGAGGAAACCGGAGAACCCGGAGGAAACCCATGCAAACACGGGGAGAACATACAAACTCGTTTCAGATGTTGTCCTTGGTGGGATATAAATATAACACCCCCATGAAGGCTGGCTATCCGCGTGCACACGGCTCTCGCCAGCCAGCCCTAAAGGTTTATATTTTTATTTATAAGAAATGCAACCATGAAGGCTGGCTATCGTGTGCCCATGGCTGTCACCAGCCAGCCCTCAAATTTTTTTATTTTTTTTAATAACATTAAAACCACGAGGGCTGGCTCTCGTGTGCCCACGGCTGTCTCTAGCCAGCCATCAAATTTATATTTTTTCTTTAATAACACAAACACCATGTGGGCTGGCTATCGTGTGTCCACGGCTGCCTCTAGCCAGCCATCAAATTTATATTTTTTCTTTAATAACACAAACACCATGTGGGCTGGCTATCGTGTGTCCACGGCTGCCTCTAGCCAGCCCTCAAATTTATTTTTTTTCTTTAATAACACAAACACCATGAGGGCTGGTTATCGTTTGTCCATGGCTGCCTCTAGCCAGCCCTCAAATTTATTTTTTTTCTTTAATAACACAAACACCATGTGGGCTGGCTATCGTTTGTCCATGGCTGCCTCTAGCCAGCCCTCAAATTTATTTATTTTCTTTAATAACACAAACACCATGTGGGCTGGCTATCGTGTGTCCACGGCTGCCTCTAGCCAGCCCTCAAATTTATTTATTTTCTTTAATAACACAAACACCATGAGGGCTGTCTATCGTGTGTCCACGGCTGCCTCTAGCCAGCCCTCAAATTTATTTATTTTCTTTAATAACACAAACACCATGAGGGATGGCTATCATGTGTCCACGGCTGCCTCTAGCCAGCCCTCAAATTTATTTTTTTTCTTTAATAACACAAACACCATGTGGGCTGGCTATCGTGTGTCCACTGCTACCTCTAGCCAGCCCTCAAATTTATTTATTTTCTTTAATAACACAAACACCATGTGGGCTGGCTATCGTGTGTCCACTGCTGCCTCTAGCCAGCCCTCAAATTTATTTTTTTTCTTTAATAACACAAACACCATGAGGGCTGGTTATCGTTTGTCCACGGCTGCCTCTAGCCAGCCCTAAATTTTTTTTTTTCTTTAATAACACAAACACCATGAGGGCTGGCTATCATGTGTCCACGGCTGCCTCTAGCCAGCCTTTAAATTTTTTTTTTCTTCAATAACACAAACACCATGAGGGCTGGCTATCGTGTGTCCACGGCTGCCTCTAGCCAGCCCTTAAATTTTTTTTTTCTTTAATAACACAAACACCATGAGGGCTGGCTATCATGTGTCCACGGCTGCCTCTAGCCAGCCCTAAAATTATTATTTTTTCTTTAATAACACAAACACCATGAGGGCTGGCTATCGTGTGTCCACGGCTGCCTCTAGCCAGCCCTAAAATTATTATTTTTTCTTTAATAACACAATCACCATGAGGGCTGGCTTTGAGGAAGGGAGCTATGGCCCTGTAAAGTTAGCTTGTTGTCCTGTGGAGAAGAGTTTGAGCGGATTGTGGCCCTGTGGAAATGCTTGTGGCTCGGCAGAAGGAGCCAGTGGTCCTGTGGAGAGAGCTGAAGGGGTTGAGGCCCTGTGGAAAGGCCTGTGACCCTGTATAGGGGTCTGTGGCCCCGCAGAGGGGCATGTGGCGATGTAAAGAGAGCTGGAGGGAGTTGTGGCCTGCGGAAAAGGCCATGTGGAGCGGGCTGGAGGGGCCTGTGGAAGGGTCTGAAGTAAGATTTGGGCCTATGAAGTCCTTTTGCGGTAAAAAACATGAAACATGATTGCCTGTGGAGAGAGCTGGAGGGACCTGTAGCACTGTGGAAAGGCCTGTGGCCGGGCTGGAGCCTGTGGTCCTGTGGAAGAGCTGAAGGTGTTGTGGCCCTGTGGAAAGGCCTGTGACCCTGTATAGCGGTCCGTTGCCCTGTGGAGAGAGCTGGAGGGGCTCGTGCCCTATGGAAATGACTATGGCCATGTAGAAAGGCCTTTTGGCCTTGAAGAAGGGGCTTGTGCCCTGCAGACGGGCCTTGTGTCTCTGTGGAGAGAGCTAAAGGGGGCTGTGGCCGTGCAGAGAGTGCATTTGGCCCTGTGGAGGGGAGCTATGGCCCTTTAAAGAGAGCTTGTTGTCCTGTGGAGAAGAGTTGGAGGGGATTGTGGCCCTGTGGAAAGGCTTGTAGCCCGGCAGAAGGAGCAGTGGTCCTGTGGAGAGAGTTGAAGGGGTTGAGGCCCTGTGGAAAGGCATGTGACCCTGTATAGGGGTCTGTGGCCCCGCAGAGGGGCATGTGGCGATGTAAAGAGAGCTGGAGGGAGTTGTAGCCTGAGGAAAAGCCATGTGGAGCGGGCTGGAGGGGCCTGTGGAAGGCTCTGGAGTAAGGTTTGGGCCTATGAAGTCCTCTGCAGTAAACAACATGCAACATGATTGCCTGTGGAGAGCGCTGAAGCTGTTGTGGCCCTTTGGAAAGGACTGTGACCCTGTACAGGGGTCCGTTGCCCTGTGGAGAGAGCTGGAGGTGCTCGTGCCCTATGGGAATGACTATGGCCATGTAGAAAGGCCTTTTGGCCTTGAAGAGGGGCTTGTGCCCTGCAGACGGGCCCTGTGACTCTGTGGAGAGGGCTGTTGGGAGTTGTGGCCGTGTGGAAAGTGCATTTGGCCCTGTTGAGGTGAGCTATGGCCCTGTAAAGAGAGCTTCTTGTCCTGTGGAGAGAGCTGGAGCGTGTTGTGGCCCTGTGGAAAGGTCTGTGGCCCTATGGATAGGCCCTTTAGCCTTGTGGAAGGGGCTGTGGCCCTGTGGTGAGAGCTGGAAGGAGTTGTGGGTTGTGGAAAGCCTGTGGTCCTGTGGAGAGAGCTGAAGGGGTTGAGGCCCTGTGGAAAGGCCTGTGACCCTGTATAGGGGTCTGTGGCCCCGCAGAGGGGCATGTGGCGATGTAAAGAGAGCTGGAGGGAGTTGTGGCCTGAGGAAAAGGCCATGTGGAGCCGGCTGGAGGGGCCTGTGGAAGGCTCTGGAGTAAGATTTGGGCCTATGTGTTATGCACACGCCCGGGCTGAGCGGCGTGTGCGTGTGATTGTAGTGATTCCACTGGACCATGAACCGGAGAGTGCCTGGAGGGGCGTGACTAAGTATCTGGCCGATCCGACCAAGATGGCACGACGGCATACGACGCCAGTGCACCAGGGAGAAACTGGGCAGAGGGACCAGGTGCTACTCCAGGTCAAACTCCGGACACGGGGGTTGACCCACACAGGGATTACTGGATCAGGCTGGTTAGGCTGGCGCACAGACTGGAGGGTATAGGCAGGCACAACTGGTATGCAGGCAGGCGGGTAAAGGCAGACAGGGAGGCACTAGCAGGTAGGAACACAGGCGGGATAGGACCCAGTACACACTGGGACTCAGGAACAATACAGGTAGAGGGGTACAGGCAAGCACAGCTAGAGTGCAGACAGGGAGGCACTAGCAGGTAGGAACACAGGCGGGATAGGACCCAGTACACACTGGGACTCAGGAACAGGCAGGTTAGGCTGGCACAGACTGGTGGATATAAGCAAACACGGCAGGTATGCAGATGGGTGGATACAGGCGAGTATGCAGGCAGGGAGGTACTGGCCGAAAGGACGGGCTGGAGCACAGAAAGGTTAAGACCCAGTACAGACTGGGTCACAGAACCGCAGATGCGGTAGACAACCACAGCAGAGAGGGAACGCCCGAAGCGGTGGGCAAGAACAGAGCAGGACGGGGCTGCCGGAGCAGCGGGCAGAAGCAGGGCAGGACAGGACTGCCAGAGCAGCGGGCAGAAGCAGGGCAGGACAGGACTGCCGGAGCAGCGGGCAGAAGCAGGGCAGGACAGGACTGCCGGAGCAGCGGGCAGAAGCAGGGCAGGACAGGACTGCCGGAGCAGCGGGTAGAAGCAGGGCAGGACAGGACTGCCGGAGCAGCGGGCAGAAGCAGGGCAGGACAGGACTGCCGGAGCAGTGGGCAGAAGCAGGGCAGGACAGGACTGCCGGAGCAGTGGGCAGAAGCAGGGCAGGACAGGACTGCCGGAGCAGTGGGCAGAAGCAGGGCAGGACAGGACTGCCGGAGCAGTGGGCAGAAGCAGGGCAGGACAGGACTGCCGGAGCAGTGGGCAGAAGCAGGGCAGGCTAGAACCGCCGGAGCGGTAAGCAAAGGAGTCAGAGCAGACTAGAACCGCCGGAGCGGTGAGCAAAGGAGTCAGAGCAGGCTTGGCTGAGTAGGGGGGACAGGGCTCTGTTCACACGGAACAGACAGGAAGGGAAAGGCAGAGCCAGACACCCACAGGGTACTAGCAGAGAAGTAGCGAGTGGACCACAAACTCACAAACGGGAGTACAGAGACAACAAGCAGGAGTTAGGTACGAGTTCAGACTCTGCAGAAAAAGGAAGGGAACGGACATAGAGGCAAAACAGGTAAAGGATAGGAGAGAGTTCAGACTGGAACTGAGTGTACGGAGGAGACCGACACTGCAGCGGAATACAGGAGCGGGTCTGGGAATACGGCCCCCAGAGAGGCGGGACGAACAGGCAAGGAGCGTGTTCAGACAGGACAGACAAGATACAGGAGCGGGTCTAGGTAATCGGCCCCTAGAAGGCAGGAAGAACAGGCTAGGAGCGTGTTCAGACAGGTCAGACAAGATACAGGAACGGGTCTAGGTAATCGGCCCCTAGAAGGCAGGAGGAACAGGCTAGGAGCGTGTTCAGACAGGCCTGGAAATACAGCCTCCAGGATAGGCAGACAAGAGAACACAGAATGGGACCTGGCACCTTCAGAGTGCAAGCACACACTGAATGAAACACTATGCTCAGGCAGGGATAGATGGGAGCAGCTGAGCTATATACCAGGTGACAGACAGCAATAGGCTGAGGACGCACAAGGGGTGTGACCCACAGCAGGTACAAAAAGCAGGAAGTGATCGGGCGCCGCCCTTAAGCAGCAGAAACAGACACAAACAGACAGCATGGAGGGAAGCCAGAGAGACATTCTGGACAGGAGATCAAGTGCGCGCTCTTGCACAGTGGGAGATGGACCACTATGCAAGGACGCCGCCAGGTATGTTACAGTACCCCCCCCCCCTTACGCCCCCTCTTCTTCAGGCCTGCCAGAATCTTCCGCAGGGAATTCGAGGGCCAATTCTTCACTTCGAAGAGATCACTTCCCCTGTCCACCGGAAAAACTGGTCTCCTCTGGGTAGCTAGGATGCTACCTCCCATCCAGCCACCCTTAGCAACAGACGAAACGGGTGGAGTACCAGGAACAGCACACAAGGAAGTCTCTCTCCACATATTTTCAGGTGGCACCCCAGAGGGTACAGGAGACAACTGGAAGTCCTCCACCGGGTTGGAGGGGGACAGAGACTTGGGGGTAATCTCTGCTTCGAGGTACATCTTGTCAAGCTCACAGGAAGAAATAGACGGGTTATCAGGTACATAATGAGGAAAAGTCACTGTCTCTTTGTTTTCTGGTGGTACCCCGGAGGATTCAGGAAACAACTGTAGGTCCTCCGCCGGGTCAGAAGAGTGCAGAGGCTCAGAGAAAACATCTGCTTCAGAGTACACTAGGTCGGACTCACTGGACGAAGCAGGCGAGGTATCGGGTACCGAGTATAGGAAAGTCTCTGTCCATTCTCCACCAGGTGGCACCCCGAAGGGTTCTGGAGACAACTGGCGGTCCTCCGCCTGGTCAGAGGGGTGTAGAGACTCACGGGTAACCTCTGCTTCAGAGTACACTAGGTCGGACTCACTGGACGAAGCAAGCGAGGTATCAGATCCAGGATATAGGAAACTCTCTGTCCATTTACCACCAGGTGGCACCCCGAAGGGTTCTGGAGACAACTGGAGGTCCTCCGCCTGGTCAGAGGAGTGTAGAGACTCGGGAGTAACCACTGCTTCAGAGTACACTAGGTTGGACTCACTGGACGAAGCGAGCGAGGTATCAGGTACAGAGTATAGGAGAGTCTCTGTCCTTTCGCTACCAGGTAGCACCCCGAAGGGTTCAGGAGACAACTGGAGGTCCTCCGCCTGGTCGGAGGGGTGTAGAGACTCGGGGGTAACTACCACTTTGGGGTACCCATTGTCAGGCTCACAGGACGAAGCGGACAAAGTATCGAGTACCGGGTGTAGAGAATTCTCTCCCCATTTGTCATCGAGTGGTATCCCGGAGGATTCAGGAGGCAACAGGGGGTCCTCCGCCAGGTAGTAGAGGTGCACAGACTCTGAGGTAACCACAGCTTTGGAGCATCCTTGGACATGCACACCGGTTAAAGTGGGTGAAGCATCTGATGCCGGGTGCAGGAAGTTCTCCTGTGTGGAGTCTGGATGGGCAGAAGTCTCTTCGAGCAGGAGAACTGGTGCACTACCCACGCACATTACCCGTTGGGGCTTCTCCGGGATACAGGGAGATGAAGCTTCAGTAGGGACTTCAAGGTTGGGGTCAGGAGGTCTCAGGGAGGACAGACCCTGGCGTGACGGCTTGCCTCTACGTCTAGCACGTCTGGACTGCCTCTTGAGGTTGGGAGAAGTATTCCGGAAAGCGTAGTCACCCTGTGAGGATTCTGGGTGGGCAGTAGTCTCATTGGGCTGGAGGACTATTGCGCTACCCACACACATTACCCATTGGGGCTGCTCCGGGATATTGGGAAGTGAAGCTTCAGCAGGAGCCTCCGGGTTAGGATCATCGAAGACCATTAGAAAGGCCACCAGGAAGGCCATTAGGTCCAGGAGGATCGGATCCTGTGTTTCATATAGGGGGTTGATCCATTCCAAGGCATCACCTGCCAGGTAAGACATAATGAATGCCACCTTAACCCGATCGGTGGGAAAACATAGAGGGTAGAACTTGAAGTGTAGCATGCATTGCTCCACAAATGCACGACTTTGTCTAGGATCCCCATAATAACGTAGCGGATCCGCGGGAACGAGAGCAGATAGATCCATCTGGACGGGTGCGTAATTCGCCTGGAACTCAGCTAAAGGAAAAAAAAAATATTTATTTATTTATTTTAATGCATGTATTCGCTGGAAAACTTCTCAGAGAGCGAAGGCCATGGGGCTCAACGGGAACCATGGCCTGAGCATGCTGTTATGCACACGCCCGGGCTGAGCGGCGTGTGCGTGTGATTGTAGTGATTCCACTGGACCATGAACCGGAGAGTGCCTGGAGGGGCGTGACTAAGTATCTGGCCGATCCGACCAAGATGGCACGACGGCATACGACGCCAGTGCACCAGGGAGAAACCGGGCAGAGGGACCAGGTGCTACTCCAGGTCAAACTCCGGACACGGGGGTTGACCCACACAGGGATTACTGGATCAGGCTGGTTAGGCTGGCGCACAGACTGGAGGGTATAGGCAGGCACGACTGGTATGCAGGCAGGCGGGTAAAGGCAAGCGCAGCTAGAGTGCAGACAGGGAGGCACTAGCAGGTAGGAACACAGGCGGGATAGGACCCAGTACACACTGGGACTCAGGAACAATACAGGTAGAGGGGTACAGGCAAGCACAGCTAGAGTGCAGACAGGGAGGCACTAGCAGGTAGGAACACAGGCGGGATAGGACCCAGTACACACTGGGACTCAGGAACAGGCAGGTTAGGCTGGCACAGACTGGTGGATATAAGCAAACACGGCAGGTATGCAGATGGGTGGATACAGGCGAGTATGCAGGCAGGGAGGTACTGGCCGAAAGGACGGGCTGGAGCACAGAAAGGTTAAGACCCAGTACAGACTGGGTCACAGAACCGCAGATGCGGTAGACAACCACAGCAGAGAGGGAACGCCCGAAGCGGTGGGCAAGAACAGAGCAGGACGGGGCTGCCGGAGCAGCGGGCAGAAGCAGGGTAGGACAGGACTGCCGGAGCAGCGGGCAGAAGCAGGGCAGGACAGGACTGCCGGAGCAGCGGGCAGAAGCAGGGCAGGACAGGACTGCCGGAGCAGCGGGCAGAAGCAGGGCAGGACAGGACTGCCGGAGCAGCGGGCAGAAGCAGGGCAGGACAGGACTGCCAGAGCAGCGGGCAGAAGCAGGGCAGGACAGGACTGCCGGAGCAGTGGGCAGAAGCAGGGCAGGACAGGACTGCCGGAGCAGTGGGCAGAAGCAGGGCAGGACAGGACTGCCGGAGCAGTGGGCAGAAGCAGGGCAGGACAGGACTGCCGGAGCAGTGGGCAGAAGCAGGGCAGGACAGGACTGCCGAAGCAGTGGGCAGAAGCAGGGCAGGCTAGAACCGCCGGAGCGGTAAGCAAAGGAGTCAGAGCAGACTAGAACCGCCGGAGCGGTGAGCAAAGGAGTCAGAGCAGGCTAGGCTGAGTAGGGGGGACAGGGCTCTGTTCACACGGAACAGACAGGAAGGGAAAGGCAGAGCCAGACACCCACAGGGTACTAGCAGAGAAGTAGCGAGTGGACCACAAACTCACAAACGGGAGTACAGAGACAACAAGCAGGAGTTAGGTACGAGTTCAGACTCTGCAGAAAAAGGAAGGGAACGGACATAGAGGCCAAACAGGTAAAGGATAGGAGAGAGTTCAGACTGGAACTGAGTGTACGGAGGAGACCGACATTGCAGCGGAATACAGGAGCGGGTCTGGGAATACGGCCCCCAGAGAGGCGGGACGAACAGGCAAGGAGCGTGTTCAGACAGGACAGACAAGATACAGGAGCGGGTCTAGGTAATCGGCCCCTAGAAGGCAGGAAGAACAGGCTAGGAGCGTGTTCAGACAGGTCAGACAAGATACAGGAACGGGTCTAGGTAATCGGCCCCTAGAAGGCAGGAGGAACAGGCTAGGAGCGTGTTCAGACAGGCCTGGAAATACAGCCTCCAGGATAGGCAGACAAGAGAACACAGAACGGGACCTGGCACCTTCAGAGTGCAAGCACACACTGAATGAAACACTATGCTCAGGCAGGGATAGATGGGAGCAGCTGAGCTATATACCAGGTGACAGACAGCAATAGGCTGAGGACGCACAAGGGGTGTGACCCACAGCAGGTACAAAAAGCAGGAAGTGATCGGGCGCCGCCCTTAAGCAGCAGAAACAGACACAAACAGACAGCATGGAGGGAAGCCAGAGAGACATTCTAGACAGGAGATCAAGTGCGCGCTCTTGCACAGTGGGAGATGGACCACTATGCAAGGACGCCGCCAGGTATGTTACACTATGAAGTCCTTTGCAGTAAAAAACATGCAACATGATTGCCTGTGGAGAGAGCTAGAGGGGCTTGTGGCACTGTGGAAAGTCCTGTGGCTCAGTAGGAGCCTGTGGTCCTGTGGAGAGAGCTGAAGGTGTTGTGGTCACTCAATTGAGCCCTTTTAACTGATTAAAGGGGGGCGGAGGAGGCTGTGGCCCTGATGAAAGAGCTCAAAGGGGTTGTAGTCTTGTAGAAGGAGCCTGTGGTCCTGTGGAGAGAGCTGGAGGGGGTTATTGCCTTGGGGAAATGCCTATGGCCCTGCGAAAGGGACCTGTGGCCCTTTGAAAAAGGCCTTTGGCCTTGTGGAGGGGGCTGTTGCCTTGTAAAGGGAGCCTCTGTCCTTTTTGAGAGAGACAGAGGGGGTTGTGGCCTTATGGAAAGGCCTATGACACAGTGAAAGGGCCCTGTCGCCTTGTGGAGAGAGGTGAAGGCGGATGTGGCCCTGTGTATATGCCTGTAAACCTGTAGAAGGAGCCTGCGGTTCTGTGGAGAGAGCTTGAGGGGGGTTATGGCCCTATGGAAATGACTATGGCCCTGTGGAATGGACCTATGGCCCTTTGCAAAGGGCCTTTGGCCTTGTGGAGGGGGCCCTTGCCCTGTAGAAGGAGCCTGTGGCCCTCTTGAGAGAGCCAGAGGAGGTTGTGGCACTATTTAAAGGCCAGTGGCCCTGTAGAAAGGCCCCTTGGCCTTGATGAAGGGGCTTGTGCCCTGCAGACGGGCCCCATGACTCTGTGTAGAGAGCTGGAGGGGGTTGTGGCCATGTGGAAAGTGCATTTGGCCCTGTGGAGGGGAGCTATGGCCCTGTAAAGAGAGCCTGTTGTCCTGTGGAATTGGAGGGGATTGTGGCCCTGTGGAAAGGCTTGTGGCCCGGCAGAAGGAGCCAGTGGTCCTGTGGAGAGAGCTGAAGGGGTTGAGGCCCTGTGGAGAGGCCTGTGACCCTGTATAGGGGTCTTTTGCCCCGCAGAGGGGCATGTGGCGATGTAAAGAGAGCTGGATGGAGTTGTGGCCTGTGGAAAAGGCCATGTGGAGCGTGTTGGAGGGGCCTGTGGAAGGCTCTGGAGTAAGATGGGGGCCTATGAAGTCCTTTGCAGTAAACATCTAAATTTTCAAGCTTCGTGTCCGATTTGCAACAGGGTTGACTCCAATGTTGCCGAACTGCAACAAAAATTGACTCTTGTTGCAAAAGTGCAACATGTTTGCCTGTGGAGAGAGCTGGTTGGTGCTTGTGGCACTGTGGAAAGACCTGTGGCCCGTTAGTAGCCTGTGGTCCTGTGGAGAGAGCTGAAGGTGTTGTGGCCCTGTGGAAAGGCCTGTGACCCTGTATAGGGGTCCGTTGCCCTGTGGAGAGAGCTGGAGGGGCTTGTGCCCTATGGAAATGACTATGGCCTTGTAGAAAGGCCCTTTGGCCTTGAAGAGGGGGCTTGTGTCCTGCAGATGGGCCCTGTGTCTCTGTGGAGAGAGCTAAAGGGGGCTGTGGCCGTGCAGAAAGTGCATTTGGCCCTGTGGAGGGGAGCTATGGCTCTGTAAAGAGAGCTTGTTGTCCTGTGGAGAAGAGTTGGAGGGGATTGTGGCCCTGTGGAAATGCTTGTGGCCCGGCAGAAGGAGCCAGTGGTCATGTGGAGAGAGCTGAAGGGGTTGAGGCCCTGTGAAAAGGCCTGTGACCCTGTATAGGGGTCTGTGGCCCCGCAGAGGGGCATGTGGCAATGTAAAGAGAGCTGGAGGGAGTTGTGGCCTGCGGAAAAGGCCATGTGGAGCGGGCTGGAGGGGTCTGTGGAAGGGTCTGAAGTAAGATTTGGGCCTATGAAGTCCTTTTTTCGGTAAACAACATGCAACATGATTGCCTGTGGAGAGAGCTAGAGGGACTTGTAGCACTGTGGAAAAGCCCGTCGCCGGGTAGGAGCCTGTGGTCCTGTGGAGAGAGCTGAAGGTGTTGTGGCCCTGTGGAAAGGCCTGTGACCCTGTATAGCGGTCCGTTGCCCTGTGGAGAGAGCTTGAGGGGCTCGTGCCCTATGGAAATGACTATGGCCATGCAGAAAGGCCTTTTGGCTTTGAAGAGGGGGCTTGTGCCCTGCAGACGGGCCCTGTGACTCTGTGGAGAGGGCTGTTGGGAGTTGTGGCCATGTGGAAAGTGCATTTGGCCCTGTGGAGGTGAGCTATGGCCCTGTAAAGAGAGCTTCTTGTCCTGTGGAGAGAGCTGGAGGGTGTTGTGGCCATGTGGAAAGGTTTGTGGCCCTATGGATAGGCCCCTTGGCCTTGTGGAAGGGGCTGTGGCCCTGTGGTGAGAGGTGGAAGGAGTTGTGGGCTGTGGAAAAGCCTGTGGTCCTGTGGAGACAGCTGAAGGGGTTGAGGCCCTGTGGAAAGGCCTGTGACCCTGTATAGGGGTCTGTGGCCCCGCAGAGGGGCATGTGGCGATGTAAAGAGAGCTGGAGGGAGTTGTGGCCTGAGGAAAAGGCCATGTGGAGTGGGCTGGAAAGGCCTGTGGAAGGCTCTGGAGTAAGATTTGGGCCTATGAAGTCCTTTGCAGTAAACAACATGCAACATGATTGCCTGTGGAGAGAGCTGGAGGGTCTTGTGGCACTGTGGAAAGGCCTGTGGCCCAGTAGGAGCCTGTGGTCCTGTGGAGAGAGCTGAAAGTGTTGTGGCCCTGTGGAAAGGCCTGTGACCCTGTATAGGGGTCCGTTGCCCTGTGGAGAGAGCTGGAGGGGCTTGTGCCCTATGGAAATGACTATGGCCATGTAGAAAGGCCTTTTGGCCTTGAAGAGGGGGCTTGTGCCCTGCAGACGGGCCTTGTGTCTCTGTGGAGAGAGGTAAAGGGGGCTGTGGCCATGCAGAAAGTGCATTTGGCCCTGTGGAGGGGAGCTATGGCCCGGTAAAGAGAGCTTGTTGTCGTGTGGAGAAGAGTTGGAGGGGATTGTGGCCCTGGGGAAAGGCCTGTGACCCTGTATAGCGGTCCGTTGCCCTGTGGAGAGAGCTGGAGGGGCTCGTGCCCTATGGAAATGACTATGGCCATGTAGAAAGGCCTTTTGGCCTTGAAGAGGGGGCTTGTGCCCGGCAGACGGGCCTTGTGACTCTGTGGAGAGAGCTGTTGGGAGTTGTGGCCGTGTGGAAAGTGCATTTGGCCCTGTGGAGGTGAGCTATGGCCCTGTAAAGAGAGCTTCTTGTCCTGTGGAGAGAGCTGGAGGGTGTTGTGGCCGTGTGGAAAGTGCATTTGGCCCTGTGGAGGTGAGCTATGGCCCTGTAAAGAGAGCTTCTTGTCCTGTGGAGAGAGCTGGAGGGTGTTGTGGCCCTGTGGAAATGTCTGTGGCCCTATGGATAGGCCCTTTAGCCTTGTGGAAGGGGCTGTGGCCCTGTGGTGAGAGCTGGAAGGAGTTGTGGGCTGTGGAAAAGCCTGTGGTCCTGTGGAGAGAGCTGAAGGGGTTGAGGCCTTGTGGAAAGGCCTGTGACCCTGTATAGGGGTCTGTGGCCCCGCAGAGGGGCATGTGGCGATGTAAAGAGAGCTGGAGGGAGTTGTGGCCTGCGGAAAAGGCCATGTGGAGCGGGCTGGAGGGGCCTGTGGAAGGGTCTGAAGTAAGATTTGGGCCTATGAAGTCCTTTTGCGGTAAACAACATAAAACATGATTGCCTGTGGAGAGAGCTGGAGGGACTTGGAGCACTGTGGAAAGGCCTGTGGCCGGGCTGGAGCCTGTGGTCCTGTGGAAGAGCTGAAGGTGTTGTGGCCCTGTGGAAAGGCCTGTGACCCTGTATAGCGGTCCG
Organism: Phyllobates terribilis; assembly: GCF_046119375.1. NCBI lineage: Eukaryota > Metazoa > Chordata > Amphibia > Anura > Dendrobatidae > Phyllobates > Phyllobates terribilis. The sequence continues at coordinate 64,523 of NW_027365454.1, forward strand.
TTGCCCTGTGGAGAGAGCTGGAGGGGCTCGTGCCCTATGGAAATGACTATGGCCATGTAGAAAGGCCTTTTGGCCTTGAAGAGGGGGCTTGTGCCCTGCAGACGGGCCTTGTGTCTCTGTGGAGAGAGCTAAAGGGGGCTGTGGCCGTGTGGAAAGTGCATTTGGCCCTGTGGAGGGGAGCTATGGCCCTTTAAAGAGAGCTTGTTGTCCTGTGGAGAAGAGTTGGATGGGATTGTGGCCCTGTGGAAAGGCTTGTAGCCCGGCAGAAGGAGCAGTAGTCCTGTGGAGAGAGCTGAAGGGGTTGAGGCCCTGTGGAAAGGCATGTGACCCTGTATAGGGGTCTGTGGCCCCGCAGAGGGGCATGTGGCGATGTAAAGAGAGCTGGAGGGAGTTGTGGCCTGAGGAAAAGGCCATGTGGAGCGGGCTGGAGGGACCTGTGGAAGGCTCTGGAGTAAGGTTTGGGCCTATGAAGTCCTCTGCAGTAAACAACATGCAACATGATTGCCTGTGGAGAGAGCTGAAGCTGTTGTGGCCCTGTGGAAAGGACTGTGACCCTGTACAGGGGTCCGTTGCCCTGTGGAGAGAGCTGGAGGTGCTCGTGCCCTATGGGAATGACTATGGCCATGTAGAAAGGCCTTTTGGCCTTGAAGAGGGGCTTGTGCCCTGCAGACGGGCCCTGTGACTCTGTGGAGAGGGCTGTTGGGAGTTGTGGCCGTGTGGAAAGTGCATTTGGCCCTGTGGAGGTGAGCTATGGCCCTGTAAAGAGAGCTTCTTGTCCTGTGGAGAGAGCTGGAGCGTGTTGTGGCCCTGTGGAAAGGTCTGTGGCCCTATGGATAGGCCCTTTAGCCTTGTGGAAGGGGCTGTGGCCCTGTGGTGAGAGCTGGAAGGAGTTGTGGGCTGTGGAAAAGCCTGTGGTCCTGTGGAGAGAGCTGAAGGGGTTGAGGCCCTGTGGAAAGGCCTGTGACCCTGTATAGGGGTCTGTGGCCCCGCAGAGGGGCATGTGGCGATGTAAAGAGAGCTGGAGGGAGTTGTGGCCTGAGGAAAAGGCCATGTGGAGCCGGCTGGAGGGGCCTGTGGAAGGCTCTGGAGTAAGATTTGGGCCTATGAAGTCCTTTGCAGTAAAAAACATGCAACATGGTTGCCTGTGGAGAGAGCTAGAGGGGCTTGTGGCACTGTGGAAAGTCCTGTGGCTCAGTAGGAGCCTGTGGTCCTGTGGAGAGACCTGAAGGTGTTGTGGTCACTCAATTGAGCCCTTTTAACTGATTAAAGGGGGGCGGAGGAGGCTGTGGCCCTGATGAAAGAGCTCAAAGGGGTTGTAGTCTTGTAGAAGGAGCCTGTGGTCCTGTGGAGAGAGCTGGAGGGGGTTATTGCCTTGGGGAAATGCCTATGGCCCTGCGAAAGGGACCTGTGGCCCTTTGAAAAAGGCTTTTGGCCTTGTGGAGGGGGCTGTTGCCTTGTAAAGGGAGCCTCTGTCCTTTTTGAGAGAGACAGAGGGGGTTGTGGCCTTATGGAAAGGCCTATGACACAGTGAAAGGTCCCTGTCGCCTTGTGGAGAGAGGTGAAGGCGGATGTGGCCCTGTGTATATGCCTGGAAACCTGTAGAAGGAGTCTGCGGTTCTGTGGAGAGAGCTTGAGGGGGGTTATGGCCCTATGGAAATGACTATGGCCCTGTGGAATGGACCTATGGCCCTTTGCAAAGGGCCTTTGGCCTTGTGGAGGGGGCCCTTGCCCTGTAGAAGGAGCCTGTGGCCCTCTTGAGAGAGCCAGAGGAGGTTGTGGCACTATTTAAAGGCCAGTGGCCCTGTAGAAAGGCCCCTTGGCCTTGATGAAGGGGCTTGTGCCCTGCAGACGGGCCCCATGACTCTGTGTAGAGAGCTGGAGGGGGTTGTGGCCATGTGGAAAGTGCATTTGGCCCTGTGGAGGGGAGCTATGGCCCTGTAAAGAGAGCCTGTTGTCCTGTGGAATTGGAGGGGATTGTGGCCCTGTGGAAAGGCTTGTGGCCCGGCAGAAGGAGCCAGTGGTCCTGTGGAGAGAGCTGAAGGGGTTGAGGCCCTGTGGAGAGGCCTGTGACCCTGTATAGGGGTCTGTTGCCCCGCAGAGGGGCATGTGGCGATGTAAAGAGAGCTGGATGGAGTTGTGGCCTGTGGAAAAGGCCATGTGGAGCGTGTTGGAGGGGCCTGTGGAAGGCTCTGGAGTAAGATGGGGGCCTATGAAGTCCTTTGCAGTAAACATCTAAATTTTCAAGCTTCGTGTCCGATTTGCAACAGGGTTGACTCCAATGTTGCCGAACTGCAACAAAAATTGACTCTTGTTGCAAAAGTGCAACATGATTGCCTGTGGAGAGAGCTGGATGGTGCTTGTGGCACTGTGGAAAGACCTGTGGCCCGGTAGTAGCCTGTGGTCCTGTGGAGAGAGCTGAAGGTGTTGTGGCCCTGTGGAAAGGCCTGTGACCCTGTATAGGGGTCCGTTGCCCTGTGGAGAGAGCTGGAGGGGCTTGTGCCCTATGGAAATGACTATGGCCATGTAGAAAGGCCCTTTGGCCTTGAAGAGGGGGCTTGTGTCCTGCAGACGGGCCCTGTGTCTCTGTGGAGAGAGCTAAAGGGGGCTGTGGCCATGCAGAAAGTGCATTTGGCCCTGTGGAGGGGAGCTATGGCTCTGTAAAGAGAGCTTGTTGTCCTGTGGAGAAGAGTTGGAGGGGATTGTGGCCCTGTGGAAATGCTTGTGGCCCGGCAGAAGGAGCCAGTGGTCCTGTGGAGAGAGCTGAAGAGGTTGAGGCCCTGTGGAAAGGCCTGTGACCCTGTATAGGGGTCTGTGGCCCCGCAGAGGGGCATGTGGCAATGTAAAGTGAGCTGGAGGGAGTTGTGGCCTGCGGAAAAGGCCATGTGGAGCGGGCTGGAGGGGCCTGTGGAAGGGTCTGAAGTAAGATTTGGGCCTATGAAGTCCTTTTTTCGGTAAACAACATGCAACATGATTGCCTGTGGAGAGAGCTAGAGGGACGTGTAGCACTGTGTAAAAGCCTGTGGCCGGGTAGGAGCCTGTGCTCCTGTGGAGAGAGCTGAAGGTGTTGTGGCCCTGTGGAAAGGCCTGTGACCCTGTATAGCGGTTCGTTGCCCTGTGGAGAGAGCTTGAGGGGCTCGTGCCCTATGGAAATGACTATGGCCATGCAGAAAGGCCTTTTGGCTTTGAAGAGGGGGCTTGTGCCCTGCAGACGGGCCCTGTGACTCTGTGGAGAGGGCTGTTGGGAGTTGTGGCCGTGTGGAAAGTGCATTTGGCCCTGTGGAGGTGAGCTATGGCCCTGTAAAGAGAGCTTCTTGTCCTGTGGAGAGAGCTGGAGGGTGTTGTGGCCATTTGGAAAGGTTTGTGGCCCTATGGATAGGACCCTTGGCCTTGTGGAAGGGGCTGTGGCCCTGTGGTGAGAGGTGGAAGGAGTTGTGGGCTGTGGAAAAGCCTGTGGTCCTGTGGAGACAGCTGAAGGGGTTGAGGCCCTGTGGAAAGGCCTGTGACCCTGTATAGGGGTCTGTGGCCCCGCAGAGGGGCATGTGGCGATGTAAAGAGAGCTGGAGGGAGTTGTGGCCTGAGGAAAAGGCCATGTGGAGTGGGCTGGAAAGGCCTGTGGAAGGCTCTGGAGTAAGATTTGGGCCTATGAAGTCCTTTGCAGTAAACAACATGCAACATAATTGCCTGTGGAGAGAGCTGGAGGGGCTTGTGGCACTGTGGAAAGGCCTGTGGCCCAGTAGGAGCCTGTGGTCCTGTGGAGAGAGCTGAAAGTGTTGTGGCCCAGTGGAAAGGCCTGTGACCCTGTATAGGGGTCCGTTGCCCTGTGGAGAGAGCTGGAGGGGCTTGCGCCCTATGGAAATGACTATGGCCATGTAGAAAGGCCTTTTGGCCTTGAAGAGGGGGCTTGTGCCCTGCAGACGGGCCTTGTGTCTCTGTGGAGAGAGCTAAAGGGGGCTGTGGCCATGCAGAAAGTGCATTTGGCCCTGTGGAGGGGAGCTATGGCCCGGTAAAAAGAGCTTGTTGTCGTGTGGAGAAGAGTTGGAGGGGATTGTGGCCCTGGGGAAAGGCTTGTGACCCTGTATAGGGGTCCGTTGCCCTGTGGAGAGAGCTGGAGGGGCTCGTGCCCTATGGAAATGACTATGGCCATGTAGAAAGGCCTTTTGGCCTTGAAGAGGGGGCTTGTGCCCTGCAGACGGACCTTGTGACTCCGTGGAGAGAGCTGTTGGGAGTTGTGGCCGTGTGGAAAGTGCATTTGGCCCTGTGGAGGTGAGCTATGGCCCTGTAAAGAGAGCTTCTTGTCCTGTGGAGAGAGCTGGAGGGTGTTGTGGCCCTGTGGAAATGTCTGTGGCCCTATGGATAGGCTCTTTAGCCTTGTGGAAGGGGCTGTGGCCCTGTGGTGAGAGCTGGAAGGAGTTGTGGGCTGTGGAAAAGCCTGTGGTCCTGTGGAGAGAGCTGAAGGGTTGAGGCCTTGTGGAAAGGCCTGTGACCCTGTATAGGGGTCTGTGGCCCCGCAGAGGGGCATGTGGCGATGTAAAGAGAGCTGGAGGGAGTTGTGGCCTGCGGAAAAGGCCATGTGGAGCGGGCTGGAGGGGCCTGTGGAAGGGTCTGAAGTAAGATTTGGGCCTATGAAGTCCTTTTGCGGTAAACAACATGAAACATGATTGCCTGTGGAGAGAGCTGGAGGGACTTGGAGCACTGTGGAAAGGCCTGTGGCCGGGCTGGAGCCTGTGGTCCTGTGGAAGAGCTGAAGGTGTTGTGGCCCTGTGGAAAGGCCTGTGACCCTGTATAGCGGTCCGTTGCCCTGTGGAGAGAGCTGGAGGAGCTCGTGCCCTATGGAAATGACTATGGCCATGTAGAAAGGCCTTTTGGCCTTGAAGAGGGGGCTTGTGCCCTGCAGACGGGCCTTGTGTCTCTGTGGAGAGAGCTAAAGGGGGCTGTGGCCGTGCAGAAAGTGCATTTGGCCCTGTGGAGGGGAGCTATGGCCCTTTAAAGAGAGCTTGTTGTCCTGTGGAGAAGAGTTGGAGGGGATTGTGGCCCTGTGGAAAGGCTTGTAGCCCGGCAGAAGGAGCAGTAGTCCTGTGGAGAGAGCTGAAGGGATTGAGGCCCTGTTGAAAGGCCTGTGACCCTGTATAGGGGTCTGTGGCCCCGCAGAGGGGCATGTGGTGATGTAAAGAGAGCTGGAGGGAGTTGTGGCCTGAGGAAAAGGCCATGTGGAGTGGGCTGGAAAGGCCTGTGGAAGGCTCTGGAGTAAGATTTGGGCCTATGAAGTCCTTTGCAGTAAACAACATGCAACATGATTGCCTGTGGAGAGAGCTGGAGGGGCTTGTGGCACTGTGGAAAGGCCTGTGGCCCAGTAGGAGCCTGTGGTCCTGTGGAGAGAGCTGAAAGTGTTGTGGCCCAGTGGAAAGGCCTGTGACCCTGTATAGGGGTCCGTTGCCCTGTGGAGAGAGCTGGAGGGGCTTGTGCCCTATGGAAATGACTATGGCCATGTAGAAAGGCCTTTTGGCCTTGAAGAGGGGGCTTGTGCCCTGCAGACGGGCCTTGTGTCTCTGTGGAGAGAGCTAAAGGGGGCTGTGGCCGTGCAGAAAGTGCATTTGGCCCTGTGGAGGGGAGCTATGGCCCTTTAAAGAGAGCTTGTTGTCCTGTGGAGAAGAGTTGGAGGGGATTGTGGCCCTGTGGAAAGGCTTGTAGCCCGGCAGAAGGAGCAGTGGTCCTGTGGAGAGAGCTGAAGGGGTTGAGGCCCTGTGGAAAGGCATGTGACCCTATATAGGGGTCTGTGGCCCCGCAGAGGGGCATGTGGCGATATAAAGAGAGCTGGAGGGAGTTGTGGCCTGAGGAAAAGGCCATGTGGAGCGGGCTGGAGGGGCCTGTGGAAGGCTCTGGAGTAAGGTTTGGGCCTATGAAGTCCTCTGCAGTAAACAACATGCAACATGATTGCCTGTGGAGAGAGCTGAAGCTGTTGTGGCCCTGTGGAAAGGACTGTGACCCTGTACAGGGGTCCGTTGGCCTGTGGAGAGAGCTGGAGGTGCTCGTGCCCTATGGGAATGACTATGGCCATGTAGAAAGGCCTTTTGGCCTTGAAGAGGGGCTTGTGCCCTGCAGACGGGCCCTGTGACTCTGTGAAGAGGGCTGTTGGGAGTTGTGGCCGTGTGGAAAGTGCATTTGGCCCTGTGGAGGTGAGCTATGGCCCTGTAAAGAGAGCTTCTTGTCCTGTGGAGAGAGCTGGAGCGTGTTGTGGCCCTGTGGAAAGGTCTGTGGCCCTATGGATAGGCCCTTTAGCCTTGTGGAAGGGGCTGTGGCCCTGTGTTGAGAGCTGGAAGGAGTTGTGGGCTGTGGAAAAGCCTGTGGTCCTGTGGAGAGAGCTGAAGGGGTTGAGGCCCTGTTGAAAGGCCTGTGACCCTGTATAGGGGTCTGTGGCCCCGCAGAGGGGCATGTGGCGATGTAAAGAGAGCTGGAGGGAGTTGTGGCCTGAGGAAAAGGCCATGTGGAGCCGGCTGGAGGGGCCTGTGGAAGGCTCTGGAGTAAGATTTGGGCCTATGAAGTCCTTTGCAGTAAAAAACATGCAACATGATTGCTTGTGGAGAGAGCTAGAGGGGCTTGTGGCACTGTGGAAAGTCCTGTGGCTCAGTAGGAGCCTGTGGTCCTGTGGAGAGAGCTGAAGGTGTTGTGGTCACTCAATTAAGCCCTTTTAACTGATTAAAGGGGGGCGGAGGAGTCTGTGGCTCTGATGAAAGAGCTCAAAGGGGTTGTAGTCTTGTAGAAGGAGCCTGTGGTCCTGTGGAGAGAGCTGGAGGGGGTTATTGCCTTGGGGAAATGCCTATGGCCCTGCGAAAGGGACCTGTGGCCCTTTGAAAAAGGCCTTTGGCCTTGTGGAGGGGGCTGTTGCCTTGTAAAGGGAGCCTCTGTCCTTTTTGAGAGAGACAGAGGGGGTTGTGGCCTTATGGAAAGGCCTATGACACAGTGAAAGGGCCCTGTCGCCTTGTGGAGAGAGGTGAAGGCGGATGTGGCCCTGTGTATATGCCTGTAAACCTGTAGAAGGAGCCTGCGGTTCTGTGGAGAGAGCTTGAGGGGGGTTATGGCCCTATGGAAATGACTATGGCCCTGTGGAATGGACCTATGGCCCTTTGCAAAGGGCCTTTGGCCTTGTGGAGGGGGCCCTTGCCCTGTAGAAGGAGCCTGTGGCCCTCTTGAGAGAGCCAGAGGAGGTTGTGGCACTATTTAAAGGCCAGTGGCCCTGTAGAAAGGCCCCTTGGCCTTGATGAAGGGGCTTGTGCCCTGCAGACGGGCCCCATGACTCTGTGTAGAGAGCTGGAGGGGGTTGTGGCCATGTGGAAAGTGCATTTGGCCCTGTGGAGGGGAGCTATGGCCCTGTAAAGAGAGCCTGTTGTCCTGTGGAATTGGAGGGGATTGTGGCCCTGTGGAAAGGCTTGTGGCCCGGCAGAAGGAGCCAGTGGTCCTGTGGAGAGAGCTGAAGGGGTTGAAGCCCTGTGGAGAGGCCTGTGATCCTGTATAGGGGTCTGTTGCCCCGCAGAGGGGCATGTGGCGATGTAAAGAGAGCTGGATGGAGTTGTGGCCTGTGGAAAAGGCCATGTGGAGCGTGTTGGAGGGGCCTGTGGAAGGCTCTGGAGTAAGATGGGGGCCTATGAAGTCCTTTGCAGTAAACATCTAAATTTTCAAGCTTCGTGTCCGATTTGCAACAGGGTTGACTCCAATGTTGCCGAACTGCAACAAAAATTGACTCTTGTTGCAAAAGTGCCACATGATTGCCTGTGGAGAGAGCTGGATGGTGCTTGTGGCAATGTGGAAAGACCTGTGGCCCGGTAGTAGCCTGTGGTCCTGTGGAGAGAGCTGAAGGTGTTGTGGCCCTGTGGAAAGGCCTGTGACCCTGTATAGGGGTCCGTTGCCCTGTGGAGAGAGCTGGAGGGGCTTGTGCCCTATGGAAATGACTATGGCCATGTAGAAAGGCCCTTTGGCCTTGAAGAGGGGGCTTGTGTCCTGCAGACGGGCCCTGTGTCTCTGTGGAGAGAGCTAAAGGGGGCTGTGGCCGTGCAGAAAGTGCATTTGGCCCTGTGGAGGGGAGCTATGGCTCTGTAAAGAGAGCTTGTTGTCCTGTGGAGAAGAGTTGGAGGGGATTGTGGCCCTGTGGAAATGCTTGTGGCTCGGCAGAAGGAGCCAGTGGTCCTGTGGAGAGAGCTGAAGGGGTTGAGGCCCTGTGGAAAGGCCTGTGACACTGTATAGGGGTCTGTGGCCCCGCAGAGGGGGATGTGGCGATGTAAAGAGAGCTGGAGGGAGTTGTGGCCTGCGGAAAAGGCCATGTGGAGCGGGCTGGAGGGGCCTGTGGAAGGGTCTGAAGTAAGATTTGGGCCTATGAAGTCCTTTTTTCGGTAAACAACATGCAACATGATTGCCTGTGGAGAGAGCTAGAGGGACGTGTAGCACTGTGTAAAAGCCTGTGGCCGGGTAGGAGCCTGTGCTCCTGTGGAGAGAGCTGAAGGTGTTGTGGCCCTGTGGAAAGGCCTGTGACCCTGTATAGCGGTTCGTTGCCCTGTGGAGAGAGCTGGAGGGGCTCGTACCCTATGGAAATGACAATGGCCATGCAGAAAGGCCTTTTGGTTTTGAAGAGGGGGCTTGTGCCCTGCAGACGGGCCCTGTGACTCTGTGAAGAGGGCTGTTGGGAGTTGTGGCCGTGTGGAAAGTGCATTTGGCCCTGTGGAGGTGAGCTATGGCCCTGTAAAGAGAGCTTCTTGTCCTGTGGAGAGAGCTGGAGGGTGTTGTGGCCATGTGGAAAGGTCTGTGGCCCTATGGATAGGCCCTTTGGCCTTGTGGAAGGGGCTGTGGCCCTGTGGTGAGAGGTGGAAGGAGTTGTGGGCTGTGGAAAAGCCTGTGGTCCTGTGGAGACAGCTGAAGGGGTTGAGGCCCTGTGGAAAGGCCTGTGACCCTGTATAGGGGTCTGTGGCCCCGCAGAGGGGCATGTGGCGATGTAAAGAGAGCTGGAGGGAGTTGTGGCCTGAGGAAAAGGCCATGTGGAGCGGGCTGGAAAGGCCTGTGGAAGGCTCTGGAGTAAGATTTGGGCCTATGAAGTCCTTTGCAGTAAACAACATGCAACATGATTGCCTGTGGAGAGAGCTGGAGGGGCTTGTGGCACTGTGGAAAGGCCTGTGGCCCAGTAGGAGCCTGTGGTCCTGTGGAGAGAGCTGAAGGTGTTGTGGCCCTGTGGAAAGGCCTGTGACCCTGTATAGGGGTCCGTTGCCCTGTGGAGAGAGCTGGAGGGGCTTGTGCCCTATGGAAATGACTATGGCCATGTAGAAAGGCCTTTTGGCCTTGAAGAGGGGGCATGTGCCCTGCAGACGGGCCTTGTGTCTCTGTGGAGAGAGCTAAAGGGGGATGTGGCCATGCAGAAAGTGCATTTGGCCCTGTGGAGGGGAGCTATGGCCCGGTAAAGAGAGCTTGTTGTCATGTGGAGAAGAGTTGGAGGGGATTGTGGCCCTGTGGAAAGGCCTGTGACCCTGTATAGGGGTCCGTTGCCCTGTGGAGAGAGCTGGAGGGGCTCGTGCACTATGGAAATGACTATGGCCATGTAGAAAGGCCTTTTGGTCTTGAAGAGGGGGCTTGTGCCCTGCAGACGGGCCTTGTGTCTCTGTGGAGAGAGCTAAAGGGGGCTGTGTCCATGCAGAAAGTGCATTTGGACCTGTGGAGGGGAGCTATGGCCTGGTAAAGAGAGCTTGTTGTCCTGCGGAGAAGAGTTGGAAGGGATTGTGGCCCTGTGGAAATGCTTGTAGCCCGGCAGAAGGAGGCAGTGGTCCTGTGGAGAGAGCTGAAGGGGTTGAGGCCCTGTGGAAAGGCATGTGACGCTGTATAGGGGTCTGTGGCCCTGCAGAGGGGCATGTGGCGATGTAAAGAGAGCTGGAGGGAGTTGTGGCCTGAGGAAAAGGCCATGTGGAGTGGGCTGGAGGGGCCTGTGGAAGGCTCTGGAGTAAGATTTGGGCCTATGAAGTCCTCTGCAGTAAACAACATGCAACATGATTGCCTGTGGAGAGAGCTGAAGGTTTTGTGGCCCTGTGGAAAGGCCTGTGACCCTGTATAGGGGTCCGTTGCCCTGTGGAGAGAGCTGGAGGGGCTCGTGCCCTATGGAAATGACTATGGCCATGTAGAAAGGCCTTTTGGCCTTGAAGAGGGGGCTTGTGCTCTGCAGACGGGCCTTGTGTCTCTGTGGAGAGAGCTAAATGGGGCTGTGTCCATGCAGAAAGTGCATTTGGCCCTGTGGAGGGGAGCTATGGCCCTGTAATGAGAGCTTGTTGTCCTGTGGAGAAGAGTTGGAGGGTATTGTGGCCCTGTGGAAATGCTTGTGGCCCGGCAGAAGGAGCCTATGGTACTGTGGAAAGAGTTGAAGGGGTTGTTTGCCCGCAGAGGGGCATGTAGTGATGTAAAGAGAGCTGGAGGGAGTTTTGCTCTGCTAAAAAAGGCCATGTGGAGTGGGCTGGAGGGGCCTGTGGAAGGCTCTGGAGTAAGATTGGGGCCTATGAAGTCCTTTGCAGTAAACAACATGCAACATGATTGCCTGTGGAAAGAGCTGGAGGGGCTTGTGGCACTGTGTAAAGGCCTGTGGCCCGGTAGGAGCCTGTGGTCCCGTGGAGAGAGCTGAAGGGGCTTGTGGCCCTGTGGAAAGGCCTGTGACCCTGTATAGTGGTCTGTTGCCCTGTGGAGAGAGCTGGAGGGGCTTGTGGCCCTGAGGAAAGGGCCTATGGCCCTGTGGAGAGAGCTGAAAGTGGGTGCGGCCCTGTAGAAAGGCCTGTGACCCTGAAGAGGGATCTGTGGCCCTTCAAATGGGCCTGTTGCCCTGTGGAGAGAGCTGGAGTGGGTTATGGCCCTGTGGAAATGCCTATGGCACTGCGGAAAGGGACCTCTGGCCCTTTGCAAAGGGTCATTGGCCTTGTGGAGTGGGCTATTGCCCTGTTGACGGGCCTGTGGCCCTGTGTGATTGTTGATAGCCTGACAAATCATCCCATAAAAACTTGCATATTCTTCAAGGATCCTGTAGCTTAAAGATGTTTCCTGACAATTCACTTTAATGTTCAGGAAGCATCCTACAGCAACAAGATTCTTAAAAAATACACAAGTGTTAAACACTGTGTAGCTTTGTGGTTACTTACCAATTAATCTTCTCTGCTGCAACTTGAGTAGTGCTTCTTACCTTTGACCTACAGGAAGAGGTGTGCATGAGAGAGAGTCATTGAGAGGCACATAGAGGCAAAGAAGGGAGCAAAGGGGCAAAGGTAGGCACATAGAGGGATGCAAAAGGTAAATAGAAGCACAGGGAGGGACAGAGAGGCACAGAGACCGATAGAGAGCCACAGATGGGCAAAGACAGAGATTGAGAGGCTCATGAAGGCACAGAGACAAAAAAAGGCACTTTGGATGGAAAGAGAGCACCAGAGAGAGAGCATGCGAGAGAGTGGTGCAATGGGGAGAGATCAAAAGCGAGTGCCAGTGATGCACTGGAGACTGAGAGAGCACAAAAGAGAGCAGTGCACTATAAAGACAGAGGAGTGCCAGAGAGCGGTGCAGTAGGGAGAAAGAGAACACATCAGAGAGTGGTGCACTGGAAAGAGAGTGAAAGAGCACCAGAGAGCATTGCACTGCGGAGAGAGAAAGAGAGAAAGAGACAGAAAGCAGTGTGCCAGTGTAAAAGGGCACCAGAGAGTGATGCACTGACTGGACAAATGGTCATTTTTATAGGCAGTTCTACATGTCGGGTTGCTGGACAGCTGGGGGTCATGCTTACCGTTGTTAGGGATGGTAATATATTCTGCTTCCCTAGGCCTGATTTCCAGGGACTGCACTGCTCTGACTGGCAGGAGCACTTTTATGGCTACCTGACCTTTAAATTATTATAGATTCTAGTAATACTGACAAAGCATTAGACTAAACGGCTCAGAAACCTGACGGTAGTAAATGATTGTGCCATTTGAACAGTTGTCAGAATTGTTTCATCATAGCCATAGGACTTCCACTTTATATTTATCTTTAAAATAGTTATTAAAAGGACTCTGTCACCAGGTTTTTGACATCCCATCGGACAGCAGCATAATGTAGAGATAGAAATCCTGATCCAGCAATGTTTCACTTACTGAGCTCCTTGCTGTCATTTTGATAAAATTACTGTTTTCTCTGTTGCAGATTTGGCAGCTCCCAAGTATGACTTGACTACTGGAGTAGTGCTCTAATGATAATCTCCAGATGATTTAACAGTGTTTTAATGCAAACTACACTGAGCAGCCTAGTAAGTGATACATCACTGGAATAAAGATGTCTGTGTTCACATTATGGTGCGCTCAGATGAGATGGCTAAAACCTGGTGACATAATCCCTTTAACACTAATACAAACAGTACAAATGTTTATAATAAAGAAAATCTTCTCCCATTGCTTCGAGGGCCCCGTTCACCTGGAATTGTAGAACAACCTAGAATAGAAAAGAAACAAATAAAACATGAATTCAGAAACTTTAACAAGACCGGAACTTTAGTCTCCGAAACGCCTCATTCTTTCTTGGGAGCTGATCACTGCCGTCTTCTTAATCTCTTTAAAGGAAAGAAGGGGAATACATATGTTAAAACCGAAATGTTTATTGTTCAAGGACAATGTGAATGAGTATATTGACCAATTACCCTGGGTGTTTCCTTTTCCTCAACTGCATCCCTGTCTTCATGGACCTTGTTGTGACCCTAGGTTCGATTGGTGCTCTCTGCCTGATATAAATAATAACATTACATTTTCTGGGCACTTAGAGTGGTATAAGGATATCGTCTATCAATCCTAAAAGTTTAGGCATCGAGGTTTGTTCTGCGATGGAGATATCATCAATAAACGCCTGTAATATACCCTTCCGCATACTGTCTACAAGTGGCCGCTACTGAGAGCACTTTGCCTGGGTATAGGTGCTGAGGATGCTCGGAAGAACAAGTCATTGTCCATAACATCACAAGCTATGTACAGTTTGCCAACTCCTACTAGCTTGCTTGATTTAATTATATACCCACCTTTGAGTCTTAGTATTTAAATTTGACACACCGAGGTCCTCTGTTTCACCCTGGGCACTGTAGTCTTCAGCTTGCTGGACCATTTGCTCCTCTTCTCCATTGCTCCCTTCTGCTTCTCTTTAGGGGAGATAGAAAACAGAATATTACATTTTATCAACAATTTGGTGAAATAGATCATAACTGCTTTGCAATAAATTACCTTGAGCTGCTGGGTTGAGGTTGATTTTCCGATGATTTCCCTGCTGCCAAGACCAGTGTGTATGCTTGGCAGAGTTCTCCTAACGTTTTTTCTCTGTAATTCCTCTCTGCTGTCATGTTGGAATGACTGAGATATTTGGAGAAAAGATACCTCTGTGTCTCTGTTAAATGTGACACGGTCCATGTTTCACAAGTTTTTCTTGCCACCTGACTAGAGATGGATTTAAGTTTGTACCTAGATAGCAATAGAGTAGATCATAAATACATGGCACAACATCTAATATGTAGGATTTTTAACTTTTAAGACTTACTTCTTCTGGTAGCGATGAAGGTCTGTGGATACATTATATATCTGTCTTCCTGTAGTCGATAAGAAGAATTTATCTGGACTGTCTTTTTTGGCCAGCACCCGTCTCACTTTTTTAAAGTAGATGTTAAACCACTGTAAATAAACAAAACAAAAAACAGTAAACCACTTAATAAAAATTGAGATGGGCCCTTCAATATTAAGATAAGAAAATTTGAAATAGACTAAATTAATTACTGGAGTCAATGACCGCACCAACGTGAGGGAGGGATGTGCCTGACCAGGAGAGCGAAACCTACAGACTAAAAGGGCGGTATCTCTCCTCCGCCTCAGTTGGATTTCAGAGCATGATAGGTAGTGTTGAGCCACCCCCGTAGTGTTCGAGTTCGGTTCGGTTCGTTGAACACCCGTGTGTTCGCCGAACTGTTCGTCGAACTGTTCGTCGAACACCTTCGAACACCGTTAAAACCAATGGCAGGCAAACAAAAACACATAGAAACACATAGAAAACACCTTCAAAGGTGTCCAAAAGCTGACAAACTGCTCAGAAGACATAACTAACACATGGAAAAGTGACAAGCACATATAGTCATGCGAAAATAAAAGAGGTGGAGGAGTAAAAGGAGGGGGAGACACAGATATAGGCATGTCATGCCCTTCTAAAATCCAAAAAGTGAGAAGCCGACACGGCCAGTCTGCTCCTGCCCGTGCCACCTCCGTGTCGCCGGGTTTGTGCCAGAGCCGCGGTGAACCCTGACGGCCAGCCCCCCTCTCCCAATACTGGTGCCTGTCCGCTGGTGGGTCGAGCGAGCCCCCCTGTGGTGGAGGCAGCTCTAAGCTTTTTAATTTAAATTGTCTCTCTAATTTGAATGAATACACTTTAAATCCATTTACAAGGATCTATTGGAGGGCAAGTCTCATGCCAGCAGCCGCGGTAATTCCAGCTCCAGTAGCGTCCACTAAAGCTGCTGCAGTTAAAAAGCTTTTATAAGGATAGAGCTCGGCTGTCCACCGCAAGGCATCCTACTGCCAGTCCCAGCCCCTATGCCTTGGGGTGCCTCCTGATGCTCTTCACTAAGTATCCCATGGTCCCGAAGCATTTCCTTTGAAAAAATTAAGTGTCTAAACTACAGGTGGTGTAGCTTGCTTAACAGCCAGGATAATCCGCTAACTAGCAGACACTGCTACTAGGCACAAAGTATTTCCTGGGCTAGATGCAGTTAAAAATTTGTAATTAGATACTCTCGTTGGATGCTGAGAAAGCATTCCATAGAGTCTCCTGGCACGCCATATATGATTCTCTTAAAAAGCTTGGGGTAGGGGTCTAGGGGACCCTTTTATAGCCAAAATCACGGCCCTGTATCGCAATACGTCACCTAGGCTGAAGATAAATGGAACTGTAGCACCCTGAGGGCTCGGTTGCTACAGACGTATTGCACCTCACCCAGAGGTGTGATATCTCACTCTCAGGTAAGGATGGAGTGTGGATCAGGACCCGACACCTGCATGCATTACACCACATTGCCGTGGGGCAGGGCGACCAATATGCCCCTGAGATGGGCACGACAGTCCCTGTCCCTGGCTGGAGTGGGAGGAGGGAACACTGAGGAAGGGGAACCCTGTAGTGCAGGAGCAGGGAGGAAGCAGTTCCTGGGTGCATTGAGAAGGGAGTATAAAAGGTGGGCACCATCTTAGTTCAGTGCAGAGAAGTCTGAGCAGAAGTGGCAGGGAGCAGGGGCTCTGCATGAGCTCTGCTCCGGAGGCGGGCCTAGTAACAGAGGCCCAGGCCTGGAAGAGGGAGAAGGAAGGAAGAGGAGCGGAGAAGGCTCCAGGAACGAGGAATGAAGGGATCCCAGGGGTGCGGACGGGCGAGTCGCCACCGCACGCCCGAATCCACCTGCGTGGAGGGGTCAGGCCAAAGGGGGAGACCGGTCCCCGAACTAGTGGAGGCAGGAAACGACCCTCAGCTAGAAACCGGAGGCTCTGATATTTTATGTGGCGCAGCCCCTCGCTACACCCGCTAGGAAGGCACCACATAGGGTCAGGGAAACTGGCGCCAAGTTTACCAAGAGGAGGCCCGAGGCAGCCGGACAGAAGTGTTGGTAAGAAAGGCCAGACAAAGGACACACAAAGGGGGTCCTGTGAAGTGCTCCAAAGTTATCTGGGAGTTGTCTGAGCCCCTCACCTGGTGAGCACAGTACGACGTGGGCAGCCGTTACCTGCAGACGTGGTCTGGATAATAAGAACTGTGAGTAAAGGCCCTGGACTGCATCACTCCGTGTCGTTACTGCTGCTGCCCTGCACCATCACCCCCATCCTCCGCATACACTGCCCTGAGGCTATACTCCTCCCGTGGGGAGTTATGCTACGCTCTGCTGCACCCACAACACCAGCCTCAGCGGTCTGCCCTGTAGCGGCGGTTCACTCTGACCGCAATCCACGGGTGGCGTAGTCGGACATTTAAACATCAAAACCACATAAATAGTTCCGCCACTGGTTTGACCGCCCTGAGCCACGGAACCGGGTCGCCGCCACGAAGACTACAACCACCAGCATCCACCAAAAAGGGTCCGGCTCCGGGTGTCCCAAGGCCCAGGGGGTGCGTCAGAACATTTTCATCACCTTTCACAATCACCAATGGGACAAGGCAGGGATGTCCTCTGTCCTCTCTCTTATACATCCTAGTGACGGAGCACCTGCTCTCATCAATTCGCCATAACCCCAATATTAGGTGGATTGAGGTGGGAGGCACCGAGTACAAGTGCTCTCTATTTGCTGATGATGTCCTAGTATATATCACTCAATCACATATATCCATCCCTGCTGTTATGGCTGAAATAGATCACTTTGTTACATGGTAAAATTTTAAAATCAATGCAGCGAAGTCTGAGGCCCTCGATGTCTCCCTCCCCAAATCCATATAGGATTCCATCCAGTCCAACTTTCCCTTTGCCTGGCCCTCACAGGGTATCAAATACTTAGGAATTCCTATTCATAGAGACCTCTCCCATCTATGTTATCTTAATTTTGGGCCCTTTATTGAACAATTCCATACAGACCACGGTTGGCAAGTTAGAACTGTAAGATTCACTACGTGAACCACTGGTGTTTTGTGGAAAAGCACATGTACACTGCGTTCCAAATTATTATGTAAAAAGTGTTTAGGAGTGATAAGGGAAGAATTTGTTTGTTTGTCAGTTAAACTCATTGATGGTGATGTGTGTCAGGGCTCTTTATATCACTGTAAGCAATTGCAGACACCTGTGCTAATTAGTTTGGCAGGTGTGTCCAATGAAAGGCAAGACTACTTAAGAAGGCTCTCTCACATTATTAAGCAGCCTACATTTTCTGCCAAAATGGGAAAGAAAAAGGATGTGTCGGCTGCTGAGAAGCAACAAATTGTGGAGTGTTTAGGTCAAGGCATGACTACAATCAACATTGTGCGATGATCAGGATGAAGTGTCTTGGCAATCAAGAAGTATGTAGCTGATTCACAGTACACACGTGTGCGTGCTGATAAGGGCAAATTGAGGACTCTTTCCTACAGGCAATTACGTCAGGTTAAAAGAGCAGCGGCAAGAAAGCCTTGTCATAGCAGCAGACAAGTTTTTGAAGCTGCTGGTGCCTCCAACGTCCCCCGAACAACAAGATGCAGGGTCCTTCAGAGGTTTGCAGCTGTGCATACGCCATCCTGTCGACCTCCTCTATCCACTTCACACAAGCAGAAACGGCTTCAAAACTGTTTTGTTCACGGATGAGTGCCGTGCAGCGCTCGATGGTCCAGATGGATGGAGTGGAGGATGGCTGGTTGATGGACACCCCACGCAAACACGGCTACAGCGCCAACAAGGAGGAGGTGGAGTAATGTTTTGGGCTGGAATCATGGGGAGAGAGATTGTCGGCCCCTTTAGGATCCCTGAAGGCGCTAAAGATGAACTCCATAATGTATGTGGATTTTCTCAAACAGCACTTCCTGCCATGGTTCAAGAAGAAGAACCGTGTATTTCACAGCAAGATCATTTTTCTGCATGATAATGCACCATCTCATGCTGCACATAAAACATCTGCATCTCTGGCTGATATGGGCATAAAAGGGGACAAACTTATGGTGTGACCCCCATGCTACCCTGACCTCTACCCCATTCAGAACCTTTGGAGCATCATTAAAAGGAGTGTCTATGATGGCGGGAGGCAGTTCACATCTAAGCAACAGCTCTGGGAGGGTATTCTGTCCTCATGCAAAACAATTGAAGCAGAAACCATCCAAAACCTGACAAATTCAATGGACGAGAGAGTTCAGAAGCTCCTTTCGAACAAGGGGTCCTATGTGAAAATGTAACATCACCTACAATAAAGTTTTGAGTTGGAAACTGTATGATTTCAGTTTCTAACAACCTGCTAATGCTTATAATTTCAAAAATGACCATTTTTTTGGTCTTTATTAAAATGAAAAGGTTGATCGAAAGGTTTGGGGGATCTAAGAGTGTGGCAACCCAGTAGTCATGATTACTTCGAATTCTGACAATATGAGGGTCATGCTGCAGGTAGTGCAGCAAGAAGGCACTTATGTGTCTTGCGCATCTCGGAGCCCCAAAATTATTTTCCGGGCTAGATGCAGCTAAAAATTATTTTTAATTTTAAATCTGGTGGAGCTTATTATAGATGGCCTAATAGGATCAGTGCTGCACACTGCTACAAAGCCCAAATTATTTTCCAGTCAAGATACAGATAAACATGATTAGTAATTTGAAAGCTTAAAACGGTTGGTAGGGTGATTTTAACCAATCATCAAGCTTTTACTCTCCCCAGGATGACACAGGGGTAGAAAAGTCGTTTCGGATCCATGATTTGTTCATCTTTATGAACGTGAGTCTGTCTACATTATCAGTGGAGAGCCGCGTGCGCTTATCTGTCAGCACACCACCAGCAGCGCTGAACACACGTTCAGACAGAACGCTGGCTGCGGGGCATGACAAGATCTCCAATGCGTAAGTGGCTAGCTCCGGCCATTTATCCAGATTGGAAGCCCAAAAAGAGCAAGGGTCCAGTGACACAGTCGTGGCTTCAATGTTTACTTGGAGATACTCCTGTACCATCGTCTCTAGGCGTTGACTATGTGTCAGACTTCTTGTCTCCTGTGGCCTTGCAAAGGATGGGCTAAAAAAGTGGTGAAATGATTCCGCAAAATTGATGTTACCAGCAGATACTGTGGTTCTGTTACGGTTTGAGTGCTGAACACTTGACGGTCCCACGGTTGGCAAGTTGGAACTGTGAGATTCACTACATGCACCACTGGTATTTTGTGGAAAAGCACATGTAAGATTCTGCAACAGTCTCTGCTGATACTCCTGCATGTGTGCATCCCTTTCTATGGCAGGAATAATTTCTGCAAATTTACTTTTGTACCGGGGATCTAACAGTGTGGCAACCCAGTAGTCAGGATTATTTCTAATTCTCACAATTCGAGGGTCATGTTGCAGGTAGTGCAGCAAGAAGGCACTCATGTGTGTTGCGCATCCAGGAGCACCAAGTCCCTGTTGTGTTGGTGGCGAGGTAACAATCATGCTTCCTTCCTCTGTCCTCTCCCCCCAACCTCGCACAACAGAAATGTGATCAAGGTCTCCCTCATCTGATGAGTCTTCCATCAGTTCGTCCTCCACTTCTTCCTGGGCTCCTGCACCTTCCTCACTAGTTTGGCTGCTACCATGCGCCCTGGTAAAACCATCTCCCCCACCCTCACATGCCTGCCGCCTTGGTGCTGCCGACCGTCTGGACCTTGCAGATGTTAGCCCTTCCGCATACAACTCCTCCTCCTCTACTTCCTCCACCTCCTCTTGTGCCACCACCTGACTCCGAATTCTGTTTAACATGTGCTCCAGCATGTAAATCACCGGAATAGTCATGCTGATAATGGCATCGTCAGCACTAAAGATCTTCGTCGCCATTTCAAAACTGTGCAGAAGGGTGCATAGGTCCCTGATCTGAGACCACTCCTCCAGCGTGATTTGCCCCACCTCTGAATCTCGTTGGCCCAGGCTATACGTCAGAACGTATTGCACCAGGGCTTGTCGTTGCTGCCACAGTCGCTGCAACATGTGCAGAGTTGAATTCCACCGGGTAGGCACATCGCATTTTAGCCGGTGAAGTGGCAGGCCCAACGACTTCTGTACTTCTGTAGAGATGTAAGTCGCTGAGCTGCGGGATGCGAACGGCGGAAGTGAGCACACAGCGACCGTGCCCTCTGCAGAAGGCCATCTAGTCTGGGATAGTGGGCTAAAAATTGCTGGACAACCAGGTTCAACACGTGAGCCATACAAGGCACGTGTGTGACATTGCCCCGGCGAAGGGCCGCACCCAGGTTTGCAGCATTGTCGCACATGGCCTTCCCTGGTTTCAGGTCCAGTGGAGACAACCATTCATGAAATTGGTTCTCTAGAGCTGACCACAACTCCTCAGCTGTGTGACTCACATTTCCCAGACATTTCAAAGTAAAAACCGCCTGATGACGTTGAGCCCTACTGCCAGCATAGTAAGGAGGTGTGCAGGATCCCTTCTGCGCAGTTAGAAAGCTTGTGGCATGACCAGACAGGCTTTGGGTGCAGGTGGAAGACCGAGAGGAGGTTGAGGAGGCAGAAGCAGTGGAGGAACTTTGACATAAAGAGGATTGACGCACAACTCATGGGGACGGCAAGACTTGGACAGCAGCCCCTTTTCCTGCTGTCACCATAGTTACCCAGTGCCCAGTCAGCGACATGTAACGCCCCTGTCCATGCCTACTCGTCCAAGTGTCTGTGGTGAAATGCACCCTGTCACACACAGAGTTTCTCAAAGAAGCGGTGATGTTGTGTGCGACATGCTGGTGGAGCGCAGGCACACCTTTCTTTGAGAAGTAGTGCCGACTGGGCATCTGGTACTGGGGCACTGCGACGGACATAAGGTCTCGAAAATCCTCTGTGTCCACCAGGCAGAAAGGCAGCATTTCTGTAGCCAAGAGCTTGCAGATGGTGAAATTCAACCTCTTAGCTTTCTCATGGCTAGGAGGAAATGGTCTTTTACTTGTCCACATCTGAGGGACCGAGGGCTGGCTATTGTGCTTAGACGGGGTTGATAAGGGTGTCCCCGGCAAACTGCCGGTCTGTGAGGAAGATGCAGGCGGACATGTTAGGTTGCCTTGATCCAAAGGTGGTGCTATCGATGTCGGACAGCGCTCAACACCAGCTGGTGTTACCACCTCCAAAGAAAATGATGACCTGCCAATCACGCTGGCTGTTGCGGGTAAAGAGGTGGCAGGTCTGCGCCCCAAAACAGGTGTGACTGCTGACCCCCAGTCACAGAGGATGAAGAGGCCGCGGATGCACAAGATATGGCAGACGGTGGTTGGCCCGGCCGGCTAGGCCGCATTGTAGCACACTGAGCTTCCCACTGCAACTTATGCTTCATGTCCATGTGCCGGTTCATGCATGAAGTACTCAAACTATGTATTTTTTGGCCTCTACTTAGCTTTTGCTGACAAATGTTACAGATAACACGAGTTGGGTCATCTTTATCGATCTGAAAAAATGCCCAGGCTATGCAAGGCTTAGCACCCATGCGACCTGAAGAGCCACCACGACTTGTGGTGAGAGGCAGAGTTGTGTTTGAGGATGCAGTTGTTGACGTGCTTCCAGTACTACGTCTCTGTCCAGGAAGGCGCAACCTGACCTCGTCGTCACTAGCATATTCCTCCACCTCCTCTGCTGACCTCATCTCTTGGCTGACTGTGGGTTGACAGTAAGTGGGATCTCCAACCTCATCATCATCACCCTGTGTGTTATCACACCCGTCGTCCTCAGAGCCAACCTGTTCCTGCCCTGACAAAAAACTAAAGTTGTCGCTCCAATCAGGTATTTGAGTCTTATCATCGTCTTCCTCATTGTCTCCACCAACAGGAGTTACAGTTTGGGAATGAGGGTCTACATTATGGTCAGAACCTTCTGCGTCTGGTCCTGGATCCGACTCAAAGATTCTGGGCATCAGTGCAGATCATTTCCTCGTCTGGATTCACAGAAGCGCTGGAGTCGACCTCTGATTCCCAGGCTATAGTATGAGTAAACAGCTCTGCAGACTCAACCATCTGTGTTACCCCATACTCAGACGGGCAGCTGGAGATTTGGGAGCTGTGAGGAAGCAAGTGCGATTTGGGTGACACCTTTGAGGACTGGAGTATTTGTGATGTTGAAGTTGATGTGGAGGAGAGCCCACTTAAAGGAGCACTTGATATCCGTTGAAGCACCTGCTGTTTTTGTGCCTCATCTGGAATTTGTAGCGATTGGCGTGGCCGTAAGAAAGGGATCTTATCACATTGTCCGCTAAAAGAAGTAGACATTTTAGTTTGGCTGGAAGATGGTCTTTCTTCTGCAGATGTTACTGTTGCTTTAACACCTACCCCACGGACACAACCTTTTTTCCCCTTCCCAACACGCCTATTCCCCTTTCCACCAGCAGCAGGCCTTTTTCCACTCATTTTGGTGGTTAACTAATTCACAACTCTGGAGTTGTTTGCACAAAAAAACAATGGATGGTAACCGAGCAGAGCTGAGTGGCCAAACTGTGGTATTAGGCCAAAACTATTGGCTGGGTTAGATGCAGAAAAAAATTATATTCAATTTGCAACCTGATGGAGGTCAGTATAGATGGACTAATACAACAAGTCCCACACACAGCTAGAAGCCCAATATTTTTTCAGAGGTAGATGCAGAAAAAAATATATTCAGTTTGCAACCTGATGGAGGTCAGTATAGATGGACTAATACAACAAGTCCCACACACAGCTAGAAGCCCAAATATTTTTTCAGAGGTACTGTAGATGCAGATAAAAATTATTTTTAATTTGCAACCTGATGGAGGTCAGTATAGATGGACTAATAGAGAAAGTCCGACACACTGCTAGAAGGCCAAATATTTTTTCAGAGCTAGATGCAGAAAAAAATTAGATTCAGTTTGCAACCTGATGGAGGTCAGTATAGATGGACTAATAGAGAAAGTCCCACACACTGCTAGAAGGCCAAATATTTTTTCAGAGCTAGATGCATACAAAAAATTATTTTGAATTTGCAACCTGATGGAGGTCAGTATAGGTGGACTAATAGAACAAGTCCCACACACTGTTAGAAGGCCAAATATTTTTTCAGAGCTAGATGCAGAAAAAAGTTATATTCAGTTTGCAACCTGATGGAGGTCTGTATAGATGGATTAATAGAACAAGACCCACACACAGCTAGAAGCCCAATATTTTTTCAGAGGTAGAGGCAGAAAAAAATATATTCAGTTTGCAACCTGATGGAGGTCAGTATAGATGGACTAATACAACAAGTCCCACACACAGCTAGAAGCCCAATATTTTTTCAGAGGTAGATGCAGAAAAAAATATATTCAGTTTGCAACCTGATGGAGGTCAGTATAGATGGACTAATACAACAAGTCCCACACACAGCTAGAAGCCCAATATTTTTTCAGAGGTAGATGCAGAAAAAAATATATTCAGTTTGCAACCTGATGGAGGTCAGTATAGATGGACTAATACAACAAGTCCCACACACAGCTAGAAGCCCAAATATTTTTTCAGAGGTACTGTAGATGCAGATAAAAATTATTTTTAATTTGCAACCTGATGGAGGTCAGTATAGATGGACTAATAGAGAAAGTCCGACACACTGCTAGAAGGCCAAATATTTTTTCAGAGCTAGATGCAGAAAAAAATTATATTCAGTTTGCAACCTGATGGAGGTCTGTATAGATGGATTAATAGAACAAGACCCACACACAGCTAGAAGCCCAATATTTTTTCAGAGGTAGATGCAGAAAAAAATATATTCAGTTTGCAACCTGATGGAGGTCAGTATAGATGGACTAATACAACAAGTCCCACACACAGCTAGAAGCCCAATATTTTTTCAGAGGTAGATGCAGAAAAAAATATATTCAGTTTGCAACCTGATGGAGGTCAGTATAGATGGACTAATACAACAAGTCCCACACACAGCTAGAAGCCCAATATTTTTTCAGAGGTAGATGCAGAAAAAAATATATTCAGTTTACAACCTGATGGAGGTCAGTATAGATGGACTAATACAACAAGTCCCACACACAGCTAGAAGCCCAAATATTTTTTCAGAGGTACTGTAGATGCAGATAAAAATTATTTTTAATTTGCAACCTGATGGAGGTCAGTATAGATGGACTAATAGAGAAAGTCCGACACACTGCTAGAAGGCCAAATATTTTTTCAGAGCTAGATGCAGAAAAAAATTAGATTCAGTTTGCAACCTGATGGAGGTCAGTATAGATGGACTAATAGAGAAAGTCCCACACACTGCTAGAAGGCCAAATATTTTTTCAGAGCTAGATGCATACAAAAAATTATTTTGAATTTGCAACCTGATGGAGGTCAGTATAGATGGACTAATAGAACAAGTCCCACACACTGCTAGAAGGCCAAATTTTTTTTCAGAGCTAGATGCAGAAAAAAATTATATTCAGTTTGCAACCTGATGGAGGTCTGTATAGATGGATTAATAGAACAAGACCCACACACAGCTAGAAGCCCAATATTTTTTCAGAGGTAGATGCAGAAAAAAATATATTCAGTTTGCAACCTGATGGAGGTCAGTATAGATGGATTAATAGAACAAGACCCACACACAGCTAGAAGCCCAATATTTTTTCAGAGGTAGATGCAGAAAAAAATATATTCAGTTTGCAACCTGATGGAGGTCAGTATAGATGGACTAACAGAGAAAGTCCCACACACTACTAGAAGGCCAAATATTTTTTCAGAGCTAGATGCAGAAAAAAATTATATTCAGTTTGCAACCTGATGGAGGTCTGTATAGATGGATTAATAGAACAAGACCCACACACAGCTAGAAGCCCAATATTTTTTCAGAGGTAGATGCAGAAAAAAATATATTCAGTTTGCAACCTGATGGAGGTCAGTATAGATGGACTAATACAACAAGTCCCACACACAGCTAGAAGCCCAAATATTTTTTCAGAGGTACTGTAGATGCAGATAAAAATTATTTTGAATTTGCAACCTGATGGAGGTCAGTATAGATGGACTAATAGAGAAAGTCCCACATACTGCTAGAAGGCCAGATATTTTTTCAGAGCTAGATGCAGAAAAAAATTAGATTCAGTTTGCAACCTGATGGATATATAGATGTATAGATGGACTAATAGAATGATGCTATGCCCAAAAGATTTTACTTCACTAGGTGCAGTAAAAAAATTGGTATTCTATACACAGGTGGTATATCTTGCAACACAGATAGGCTACTCCACTGACTAACACACTCTGCAATAGGCCAAAAAGGATTAGCTTTGCTAGATTCAGCCAAATGCTGTGAAAAAAACTTGCACAGCACTGGCACAGACCTGCCTGGCAAAAACTGATAGGAACTGATGTAACCTAGTCCTGAAAAGGACTCCAATTACAATTAGTCTTTACTCCCACAACCTATCTATTTAAGAGCACAGACCTGCCTGATAAAAGTCGTAGGAAATGCTGTAACCTAGTCCTTAAAAGGACTGCAATCACAACTGTTCCCTACTCCCAAGCTATCTGTATATTTGTGCGAAAATTGGCTTGAAATTAACAAGGTATAGCGCACACAGCAACAGCGGTGCCGTCTAACATGCAGCTGCAGCAGTGAGAAAATGGTGGCGACGGGGAAAATGGCTTGGTCTTATAGGGCAAGGACATGTGACATACACTGCCAATGACACATGCCCTTGCTTGTGTGAAAAAAAGCACTTCGCTCCGTGTGTGCGCTGCTGATAGGCTGACAGATTGCACCTCCCCACTGTAAATGCGGGAAAGAGAAAAAAAAATGGAGATCTTCATTGTTCCTGCAGAGATCCATCCCCTGCCCCTCCCCCCACCCCGCTGTACACTCAAACTGCGTATTAACATTAATTTTCATCATTACTGAGAAAAAATCCAGTTATGATTTTGGTGCACGAACAGTTATCGAACATAACCTCGAACAGCCGAATTTTTCTCAAATTGTTCGTGTTCGCCGAACGGCTCGAACACCGCCCAAAACAGCTCGAATTTGAGATTGGCGAACAGTTCGAGTAGAACAACGCTCATCTGTAATGATAGGAACCACACAATCTAAATATATAGAAAAGTCACCTCACACCAAACATATGTCAGACTATAAACTGCCCACCATTCATTTAAAGTGCAGAACATCTGTGATAAGGGAGAGCATATCTGTTCCTACTGATAATGCATTCTGTATGCTGCTGCAACAAGCATTATTGTTAAGAAAATGCACTATTCTGGACACCGATACTATGGTTTAGCATCCTGGATACTGCAGGGAAATAAGGGAAAGACTCCCAACACACCTGCATGAGGATGTAGCACCAAGTTGTCCTGTAAAATCTGGTTAAAGGGAGGATCTACTAAAAGGGACAGAATGCCACTAATCCTACGGGTTGAAGTCATGACAACTAACAGATCCCTCTCTAATGTGGGTGCCGTCGTAGTGACAGGAACATCTTACCTTTTCTTCTTCTTCAGTAAGCACAAAACAGGCTACTTGGTGGGCAGCAGTCTTATGGCATTTAACTCCGACAATTATTAGCTGTTCATTTTGATAGATGTGACACATCCTCTCTGTCCACTCAGAAACCTGTGAGTCAAGACATGGGAAAGTTAGATAGACATGTGGCTTTAAATCAGGATAATGAGTAGGTTGTTACTTACCGTCATGTTTCTGACAACTCCTGGTCTTTGTAAGTGTTTTAGTATGATTAAGGCCTCAAGGTAATAGAGAATCTCCAACTGATGCACTTCATTTCGGGATCCTCCTTGGACATCCTCGATGGCTTGCAGGAAAGCTGGCTTTGCAACGGTCAGGATCTCCTGGCATTGCTGAGGTGTTTTGTCCAATTTATGCAACTCCAGGTACCTAAGAGAAAGATTTATAAATGTGACTGATAGGTGAGGCCTATTTTTAAGTCATGTATGAAAAATCCTGGCGGGAGAGAGAAAAGAGAAAAAATAATAATTGTGCATACATCTGAAAGGATAAAAATTATCTGACATACCTTTTGCTGACAACTTCTTTTGCAACTCCCTTGGAAAATTTCTTCTGAATAGCCGCAGTCACATACTGGAAATACTTCATTGCCTTGAAGAGTTTTTCATTTTTATCGCGTAAATTGGTTGCAAATAGTTGATAATGTACAAATTTCCGGACATTCTTAATGTAGTTGGTGACAGTTTGGTTGCACAGACCGAGATCTTGAAGGTTTTTGAAAAATAAATGGGCGTTTTCAATCTTTGTCACAAAGTTGAGGCTCACACGGCGTTTGTTCATAAAGTATAAAAACCTTGACACATTTTCAACAATTTGTTTGTATCTTTCCAGCTTGCAATGGTTCTGCAAATAAGAGGAAAAACCTTTTAATATTGGATGAGACAGAGAATGGCGATCATAATAACCTGCATCTTTCATTTTGATCCTCTTGTCAACAGTCCATTTCTGGCTTGTCATCCTACAAATTTGGAAGAAAGAACAACAGGTCAGAGTAGAAACAAATTACAACTTTGAGAAAAATACTGTGTAAGCATATACAGCATATATATAGTGACGTCCTGCCAATGGCAGTAGACTATGCAGCCGCTATGGGGCCTGTGAGTCCAGGGTTCCCTGTAACGACGCATTCATGGGGCCCTCACCCAGTGGAAGAATCTGAGGAAATGTCGGGGACCTTGACAGCTGGGGGTTCCACTCACCGTTGTCAGGGGTGGTAAACATTTCTGTGTCCCCAGGCCCGATTTCTGTGGACCCCAGTGCTCTGACTGGCAGCAGCACTTTGCTGGCTGCCTGCCCTTTATACGCAGCATCCACTGCTGAACACTGCGTGTTCTGAAGTTCATCTGTGGGTAAAGCTAGTACATCATCCTCTACTGGCCCACAGATGAAAATCGTAATGGCAGTGCATTTTAGCATGCCCCGCCAAAGCTGTGTGCCCCACAGAGCTGTCTGTGTGTAGGGCACTTTTTTGGCATCCTGTTTTATGGCTGCAATGGAAGGGAAATCTATTGCCTAAAATAGGAGAAAAAATTACTTTGTAAGGGCTGTAAAGTTGTGGGATATGCTATTAATTGTCCCAGTTAAACATTATTTGTATTGTTTTTTTGCTCAATATATATATATATATCTATATATATATATATATATATATATATATATCTATATATATATAGATATATATATAGATAGATAGATATAGATATATATATAGATATATAGATATATAGATATATATATATATATATATATATAAAAGCATGATGAGTGAGAATGTTACACACACTAACTGACCTCGGCCTGTCTTCATCTGTTTGGCTGGTATTTTCCTCTCTTTCTCTGGTCTCTGGTTGTTGATTGGCTTCACTGTCGGATGTTTCAGAGGATGTATAGTCTTCTGCAGCTGAAAGATGCACCAATTCAGGATTTGATATGGCTCGGCGTGCCGATGTGCCAGTTGATGTAGATGGCTCCTCATCTTCAACAGTCCTGTAAATTATAAAAATCCTTAGTAATAACGTGAAGTACAATCTTGAGTAGGCCAGCAGTGTTGACAATTTTTTAAAGTGGCCTAAAAGCCAGGATGTGCTGAGGCCAAGGCAATGTTTGAGCAAGGGATTAAAGTAAATTCCTTGTATAAATTTACACTGACCTGTAGACATCATAATCCTCTGTGACAGGCGGCTCTTCCACTGTGACGGGCGGCTCTTCCTCTGTGACGGGCGGCTCTTCCTCTGGGACGGGCGGCTCTTCCTCTGGGACGGGCGGCTCTTCCTCTGGGACGGGCGGCTCTTCCTCTGGGACGGGCGGCTCCTCCTCGATGACTGTAGACATTTCCTCCTCAACAGACATCACTTCCTCCTCATTAGGCAGCTCTTGCTCACTGGTTGTCAGCTCATCCTGCACAGGTGATGCCCCCTCATCTTCAACAATCCTGTAAATATAAAATACACGTGATTATTTGGCATAGTTCAGAACATATATGCAAATCTATAAAGCTTACACAAGTATGAACATCAGTATTCAAAGAATAAGATGCTAGTGGGGCATACCTGGCCATAGTTGGTTTCTCGGGTACTATAAACCCTCTGTCCTCCAGGAAGGAGATAAGATCGTCCTTTGTAGTGATCTCTGGAATCTTGTCATAAGGGATATATGTTCCTTTTGTTGCAATTGCTATCAGTGAGTTTCTAGATTCTTTCACTAGCGCATCCTTCTCCTCTTCTGTACAGTATCTAAGGCATTGTCGTGTAAGGTGCTGTGGCAGTTGAGTAAATGTTTTGTAACATAGTGGACATGTCTTCAGCATCCTGAAGCCGCTGTAAAAAAGAAAAATGTAAGATCAGGAACAATATCAGTGAGAATCTAGCTTTTCCACCCACTAATATCAACCAGCATTTTTTATGTTTCAGCAGGATAACTGGATTTCAAAAATCTGATTTTTTTTTTACAACAAATACACAGCTCATGAGAAAAGGCACGTCTCATCATTGCCATAGATTTTTTTTAAAAAGATGAGGGCTGGCTCTAGAGTGTATTTTGACCACCAATAGCCAGCCCTCATTTTTGGTCACAAAAACGGACAAACGTACACAATTTTTTAAGGAGCAATTGTTTAGCACAAGTTAATGCACTTTTATAGCATACTACACAAATTGTGGCAATATTGTGCACATAACACATGCGGTTTTTTATCATATGCATGTTCCTAGATCTTGCGCAAATCTGAGGTTTTGCAAGAATTATTTAGATTGACAAAGATACCGTGCAAAAAAATAATGTGGTATTGACTATGCAAATGCTTATACAGTTTTGCACATGACCGGCACTCATTTATCAGTCAAAAAGGAGAAAAAACGAGTGAGCGAGCAAGTACATATACAGTTTAAAGCCTTTTCACACTGCAAACTTTGAAAGATACAGAAAGACCGCGCCAAAAACATAAACCCTTTCTGTGACTGAGCCTGAACAATTGCAAGCCTTAACATGATGTTATAATACACTTTCACACCACAATCCTTCCCCCTCCCCCCACCACAGTAATACAACCAAGCTAAAAAGTTTGCAGAGGTCACAGAGAGGACATCAGATTAGGCACCTGATTCCAGTACAAACTATATGAGTACAAGCATACTTATACACCTGATTCCAGTACAAGCTATATGAGTACAAGTATACTTATACACCTGATTCCAGTACAAGCTATATGAGTACAAGTATACTTATACACCTGATTCCAGTACAAGCTATATGAGTACAAGCATACTTATACACCTGATTCCAGTACAAGCTCAGATGATGCTGCAGTATAGTTAGGCACCTGATCCCAATACATGCTGTATGTTAACCTCTTCTGCAAATACTCCCATGGTCTCAGTGTACCCCAGAATGCATGCTGCAATGGTGTCCAGAAAGAGTATTTCTAGAAGCAACACATACCTCTGCAGATTCATATTTCCCTCCCACTCACTATCCCACCAGGTGTACTTACCTTCTTTTGGGCGGCATGGTTGTAATTGGCTAAGGTCACAACTTCTCTTGTGCACTAATCACCCTTGTTGCTCCTGAGCACTGGATCAAATTAAACTTCCCTCCAAAACTCCTTTTCCTTTTCCTAAAATGATGCACTTGTCAGTGATTGGTTTATTTGAATGTAAATCATGAATCTGCTCCGATTGGTTAATGCAACTTAGTAGGCGTAGCTTTTTCTTGATGAGAGCTGGCTACAGGTACTTCCAGGACGACCAGTAGCCAGCCCTCACCCTTGGAATAGCTCAATGAGGATGAGAGCTGGCTACAGGTACTTCCAGGATGACCCGTAGCCAACCCTCACCCTTGGAATCGTTTAATGAGGATGAGAGCTGGCTACAGGTACTTCCAGGATGACCCGTAGCCAGCCCTCACCCTTGGAATAGCTCAATGAGGATGAGAGCTGGCTACAGGTACTTCCAGGACGACCCGTAGCCAGCCCTCACCCTTGGAATAGCTCAATGAGGATGAGAGCTGGCTACAGGTACTTCCAGGATGACCCGTAGCCAGCCCTCACCCTTGGAATCGTTCAATGAAGGTGAGGGCTGGCTACTGGTTTGATGATACCAAAAGCACTTAAAATTCAATCTGCAACAAAAAAGTCGCTCTGACGCCGCCGTTCAGGGCTGCGTCCGTTATCACGCTCATCTGATGAATTACGGAAAAAAACGTAAACTTTATAGTTTTTTTGGCGCTCTTATTTCACCGCCCGTTCCTACGTGCCGCCATTCAGCGCAGCTTCCGTTATCACGCTCATCTAATGAATTATGGAAAAAAAACGTAAACTTTATAATTTTTTTGCCGCGCTTATTTCACCGCCCGTTCCCACGCGCCGCGGTACAGCGCACCTTCCGCTATCACGCTCATCTGATGAATTACGGAAAAAACCCGAAAACTTTATAGTTTTTTGACGCGCTTATTTCACTGCCCGTTCCTACGCGTCTCCGTTCAGTGCAGCGTCCGTTATCACGCTCATCTGATGAATTACGGAAAAAAAAACGTAAAACTTATATTTTTTTGGGCGCGCTTATTTCACCGCCCGTTCCTACGCGCCGCCGTTCAACGCAGCGTCCGTTATCACGCCTATCTAATGAATTATGGAAAAAAAACGTAAACTTTATAGTTTTTTTGGCGCGCTTATTTCACAGCCCGTTTCTACGCGCCGCCGTTCAGCGCACCTTCCGTTATCACGCTCATCTGATGAATTACGGAAAAAAAACGTAAACTTTATAGTTTTTTTGGTGCGCTTATTTCACCGCCCATTCCTACGCGCCGCCGTTCAGCGAAGCTTCCATTATCACGCTCATCTAATGAATTATGGAAAAAAAACGTACACTTTATAGTTTTTTTGGCGCGCTTATTTCACCGCCCGTTCCTACGCGCCGCCGTTCAGCGCAGCCTCCGTTATCACGCTCATCTGATGAATTACGGAAAAAAAACGTAAATTTTATAGTTTTTTTGGCGCGCTTATTTCACCGCCCGATCCTACGCGCCGCCGTTCA
This sequence comes from Phyllobates terribilis, assembly GCF_046119375.1. NCBI lineage: Eukaryota > Metazoa > Chordata > Amphibia > Anura > Dendrobatidae > Phyllobates > Phyllobates terribilis. Next base: position 96,185 of record NW_027365454.1, read on the forward strand.
GCGCAGCTTCCGTTATCACGCTCATCTGGTGAATTACGGAAAAAAACGTAAACTTTATAGTTATTTTGGCACGCTTATTTCACCGCCCGTTCCTACGCGCCGCCGTTCAGCGCAGCTTCCGTTATCACGCTCATCTGATGAATTGCGGAAAAAAAACGTAAATTTTATAGTTTTTTTGGCGCGCTTATTTCACCGCCCGTTCCTACGCGCCGCCGTTCAGCGCAGCGTCCGTTATCACCCTCATCTGATGAATTACGGAAAAAAAACGTAAACTTTATAGTTTTTTTGGCGCGCTTATTTCACCGCCCGTTCCTACGCGCCGCCGTTCAGCGCAGCGTCCGATATCACCCTCATCTGATGAATTATGGAAAAAAAACGTAAACTTTATAGTTTTTTTGGCGCGCTTATTTCACCGCCCGTTCCTATGCGCCGCCGTTCAGCGCAGCGTCCGTTATCACGCTCAATGAGGATGAGAGCTGGCTACAGGTGCCTCCAGGGCGACACGTAGCCAGCCCTCACCCTTGGAATAGCTCAATGAGGATGAGAGCTGGCTACAGGTGCCTCCAGGGGGACCCCTAGCCAGCCCTCACCCTTGGAATAGCTCAATGAGGATGAGAGCTGGCTACAGGTGCCTCCAGGGCATACCCGTAGCCAGCCCTCACCCTTGGAATGGCTCAATGAGGATGAGAGCTGGCTACAGGTGCCTCCAGGGCGACCCCTAGCCAGCCCTCACCCTTGGAGCAGCTCAATGAGGATGAGAGCTGGCTACAGGTGCCTCCAGGGCGACCCCTAGCCAGCCCTCACCCTTGGAGCAGCTCAATGAGGATGAGAGCTGGCTACAGGTGCCTCCAGGGCGACCCCTAGCCAGCCCTCACCCTTGGAGCAGCTCAATGAGGATGAGAGCTGGCTACAGGTGCCTCCAGGGCGACCCCTAGCCAGCCCTCACCCTTGGAGCAGCTCAATGAGGATGAGAGCTGGCTACAGGTGCCTCCAGGGCGACCCCTAGCCAGCCCTCACCCTTGGAGCAGCTCAATGAGGATGAGAGCTGGCTACAGGTGCCTCCAGGGCGACCCCTAGCCAGCCCTCACCCTTGGAGCAGCTCAATGAGGATGAGAGCTGGCTACAGGTGCCTCCAGGGCGACCCCTAGCCAGCCCTCACCCTTGGAGCAGCTCAATGAGGATGAGAGCTGGCTACAGGTGCCTCCAGGGCGACCCCTAGCCAGCCCTCACCCTTGGAGCAGCTCAATGAGGATGAGAGCTGGCTACAGGTGCCTCCAGGGCGACCCCTAGCCAGCCCTCACCCTTGGAGCAGCTCAATGAGGATGAGAGCTGGCTACAGGTGCCTCCAGGGCGACCCCTAGCCAGCCCTCACCCTTGGAGCAGCTCAATGAGGATGAGAGCTGGCTACAGGTGCCTCCAGGGCGACCCCTAGCCAGCCCTCACCCTTGGAGCAGCTCAATGAGGATGAGAGCTGGCTACAGGTGCCTCCAGGGCGACCCCTAGCCAGCCCTCACCCTTGGAGCAGCTCAATGAGGATGAGAGCTGGCTACAGGTGCCTCCAGGGCGACCCTTAGCCAGCCCTCACCCTTGGAATAGCTCAATGAGGATGAGAGCTGGCTACAGGTTTGATGATACCAAAAGCACTTAAAATTCAATCTGCAACAAAAAAAAGTCGCTCTGACGCCGCCGTTAAGGGCTGCGTCCGTTATCACGCTCATCTGATAAATTACAGAAAAAAAACGTAAACTTTATCGTTTTTTTGGCGCACTTATTTCACCGCCCGTTCCTACGTGCCGCCGTTCAGCACAGCATTCGTTATCACGCTCATCTGATGAATTACGGAAAAAAAACGTAAACTTTATAGATTTTTTGGCGCGCTTATTTCACCGCCCGTTCCTAAGCGCCGCCATTCAGCGCAGCGTCCGTTATCACGCTCATCTGATGAATTACGGAAAAAAAACGTAAACTTTATAGTTTTTTTGGCGCGCTTATTTCACCGCCCGTTCCTACGCGCCGCCGTTCAACGCAGCTTCCGTTATCACGCTCATCTAATGAATTATGGAAAAAAAACGTACACTTTATAGCTTTTTTGGCGCGCTTATTTCACCGCCTGTTCCTACGCGCCGCCGTTCAGCGCAGCTTCCGTTATCACGCTCATCTGATGAATTACGGAAAAAAAACGTAAATTTTATAGTTTTTTTGGCGCGCTTATTTCACCGCCCGTTCCTACGCGCCGCCGTTCAGCGCAGCGTCCGTTATCACCCTCATCTGATGAATTACGGAAAAAAAACGTAAACTTTATAATTTTTTTGGTGCGCTTATTTCACCGCCCGTTCCTATGCGCCGCCGTTCAGCGCAGCGTCCGTTATCACGCTCAATGAGGATGAGAGCTGGCTACAGGTGCCTCCAGGGAGACACCTAGCCAGCCCTCACCCTTGGAGCAGCTCAATGAGAATGAGAGCTGGCTACAGGTGCCTCCAGGGCGAACCCTAGCCAGCCCTCACCCTTGGAGCAGCTCAATGAGGATGAGAGCTGGCTACAGGTGCCTCCAGGGCGACCCCTAGCCAGCCCTCACCCTTGGAGCAGCTCAATGAGGATGAGAGCTGGCTACAGGTGCCTCCAGGGCGACCCCTAGCCAGCCCTCACCCTTGGAGCAGCTCAATGAGGATGAGAGCTGGCTACAGGTGCCTCCAGGGCGACCCCTAGCCAGCCCTCACCCTTGGAGCAGCTCAATGAGGATGAGAGCTGGCTACAGGTGCCTCCAGGGCGACCCCTAGCCAGCCCTCACCCTTGGAGCAGCTCAATGAGGATGAGAGCTGGCTACAGGTGCCTCCAGGGCGACCCCTAGCCAGCCGTCACCCTTGGAGCAGCTCAATGAGGATGAGAGCTGGCTACAGCTGCCTCCAGGGCGACCCCTAGCCAGCCCTCACCCTTGGAGCAGCTCAATGAGGATGAGAGCTGGCTACAGGTTTGATGATACCAAAAGCACTTAAAATTCAATCTGCAACAAAAAAAAGTCGCTCTGACGCCGCCGTTAAGGGCTGCGTCCGTTATCACGCTCATCTGATAAATTACAGAAAAAAAACGTAAACTTTATCGTTTTTTTGGCGCACTTATTTCACCGCCCGTTCCTACGTGCCGCCGTTCAGCACAGCATTCGTTATCACGCTCATCTGATGAATTACGGAAAAAAAACGTAAACTTTATAGATTTTTTGGCGCGCTTATTTCACCGCCCGTTCCTAAGCGCCGCCATTCAGCGCAGCGTCCGTTATCACGCTCATCTGATGAATTACGGAAAAAAAACGTAAACTTTATAGTTTTTTTGGCGCGCTTATTTCACCGCCCGTTCCTACGCGCCGCCGTTCAACGCAGCTTCCGTTATCACGCTCATCTAATGAATTATGGAAAAAAAACGTACACTTTATAGCTTTTTTGGCGCGCTTATTTCACCGCCTGTTCCTACGCGCCGCCGTTCAGCGCAGCTTCCGTTATCACGCTCATCTGATGAATTACGGAAAAAAAACGTAAATTTTATAGTTTTTTTGGCGCGCTTATTTCACCGCCCGTTCCTACGCGCCGCCGTTCAGCGCAGCGTCCGTTATCACCCTCATCTGATGAATTACGGAAAAAAAACGTAAACTTTATAATTTTTTTGGTGCGCTTATTTCACCGCCCGTTCCTATGCGCCGCCGTTCAGCGCAGCGTCCGTTATCACGCTCAATGAGGATGAGAGCTGGCTACAGGTGCCTCCAGGGAGACACCTAGCCAGCCCTCACCCTTGGAGCAGCTCAATGAGAATGAGAGCTGGCTACAGGTGCCTCCAGGGCGAACCCTAGCCAGCCCTCACCCTTGGAGCAGCTCAATGAGGATGAGAGCTGGCTACAGGTGCCTCCAGGGCGACCCCTAGCCAGCCCTCACCCTTGGAGCAGCTCAATGAGGATGAGAGCTGGCTACAGGTGCCTCCAGGGCGACCCCTAGCCAGCCCTCACCCTTGGAGCAGCTCAATGAGGATGAGAGCTGGCTACAGGTGCCTCCAGGGCGACCCCTAGCCAGCCCTCACCCTTGGAGCAGCTCAATGAGGATGAGAGCTGGCTACAGGTGCCTCCAGGGCGACCCCTAGCCAGCCCTCACCCTTGGAGCAGCTCAATGAGGATGAGAGCTGGCTACAGGTGCCTCCAGGGCGACCCCTAGCCAGCCGTCACCCTTGGAGCAGCTCAATGAGGATGAGAGCTGGCTACAGCTGCCTCCAGGGCGACCCCTAGCCAGCCCTCACCCTTGGAGCAGCTCAATGAGGATGAGAGCTGGCTACAGGTTTGATAATACCAAAAGCACTTAAAATTCAATCTGCAACAAAAAAGTCGCTCTGACGCCGCCGTTAAGGGCTGCGTCCGTTATCACGCTCATCTGATAAATTAAAGAAAAAAAACGTAAACTTTATCGTTTTTTTGGCGCACTTATTTCACCGCCCGTTCCTACGTGCCGCCGTTCAGCACAGCATCCGTTATCACGCTCATCTGATGAATTACGGAAAAAAAACGTAAACTTTATAGTTTTTTTGGCGCGCTTATTTCACCGCCCGTTCCTACGCGCCGCCATTCAGCGCAGCGTCCGTTATCACGCTCATCTGATGAATTACGGAAAAAAAAAAGAAATCTTTATAGTTTTTTTGGCGCGCTTATTTCACCGCCCGTTCCTACGCGCCGCGGTTCAACGCAGCTTCCGTTATCACGCTCATCTAATGAATTATGGAAAAAAAATGTACACTTTATAGCTTTTTTGGCGCGCTTATTTCACCGCCCGTTCCTACGCGCCGCCGTTCAGCGCAGCATCCGTTATCACCCTCATTTGATGAATTACGGAAAAAAAACGTAAACTTTATAGTTTTTTTGGCGCGCTTATTTCACCGCCCGTTCCTATGCGCCGCCGTTCAGCGCAGCGTCAGTTATCATGCTCAATGAGGATGAGAGCTGGCTACAGGTGCCTCCAGGGCGACACGTAGCCAGCCGTCACCCTTGGAATAGCTCAATGAGGATGAGAGCTGGCTACAGGTGCCTCCAGGGCGACCCCTAGCCAGCCCTCACCCTTGGAATAGCTCAATGAGGATGAGAGCTGGCTACAGGTGCCTCCAGGGCATACCCGTAGCCAGCCCTCACCCTTGGAATAGCTCAATGAGGATGAGAGCTGGCTACAGGTGCCTCCAGGGCGACCCCTAGCCAGCCCTCACCCTTGGAGCAGCTCAATGAGGATGAGAGCTGGCTACAGGTGCCTCCAGGGCGACACCTAGCCAGCCCTCACCCTTGGAGCAGCTCAATGAGGATGAGAGCTGGCTACAGGTGCCTCCAGGGCGACACCTAGCCAGCCTTCACCCTTGGAGCAGCTCAATGAGGATGAGAGCTGGCTACAGGTGCCTCCAGGGCGACCCCTAGCCAGCCCTCACCCTTGGAGCAGCTCAATGAGGATGAGAGCTGGCTACAGGTGCCTCCAGGGCGACCCCTAGCCAGCCCTCACCCTTGGAGCAGCTCAATGAGGATGAGAGCTGGCTACAGGTGCCTCCAGGACGACCCCTAGCCAGCCCTCACCCTTGGAGCAGCTCAATGAGGATGAGAGCTGGCTACAGGTGCCTCCAGGGCGACCCCTAGCCAGCCCTCACCCTTGGAGCAGCTCAATGAGGATGAGAGCTGGCTACAGGTGCCTCCAGGGCGACCCCTAGCCAGCCCTCACCCTTGGAGCAGCTCAATGAGGATGAGAGCTGGCTACAGGTGCCTCCAGGGCGACCCCTAGCCAGCCCTCACCCTTGGAGCAGCTCAATGAGGATGAGAGCTGGCTACAGGTGCCTCCAGGGCGACCCCTAGCCAGCCCTCACCCTTGGAGCAGCTCAATGAGGATGAGAGCTGGCTACAGGTGCCTCCAGGGCGACCCTTAGCCAGCCCTCACCCTTGGAATAGCTCAATGAGGATGAGAGCTGGCTACAGGTTTGATGATACCAAAAGCACTTAAAATTCAATCTGCAACAAAAAAAAGTCGCTCTGACGCCGCCGTTAAGGGCTGCGTCCGTTATCACGCTCATCTGATAAATTACAGAAAAAAAACGTAAACTTTATCGTTTTTTTGGCGCACTTATTTCACCGCCCATTCCTACGTGCCGCCGTTCAGCACAGCATCCGTTATCACGCTCATCTGATGAATTACGGAAAAAAAATGTAAACTTTATAGTTTTTTTGGCGCGCTTATTTCACCGCCCGTTCCTACGCGCCGCCATTCAGCGCAGCGTCCGTTATCACGCTCATCTGATGAATTAAGGAAAAAAAACGTAAACTTTATAGTTTTTTTGGCGCGCTTATTTCACCGCCCGTTCCTACGCGCCGCCATTCAACGCAGCTTCCGTTATCACGCTCATCTAATGAATTACGGAAAAAAAACGTAAACTTTATAGTTTTTTTGGCGCGCTTATTTCACCGCCCGTTCCTATGCGCCGCCGTTCAGCGCAGCGTCCGTTATCACGCTCAATGAGCATGAGAGCTGGCTACAGGTGCCTCCAGGGCGACACGTAGCCAGCCCTCACCCTTGGAATAGCTCAATGAGGATGAGAGCTGGCTACAGGTGCCTCCAGGGTGACCCCTAGCCAGCCCTCACCCTTTCAATAGCTCAATGAGGATGAGAGCTGGCTACAGGTGCCTCCAGGGCGACCCCTAGCCAGCCCTCACCCTTGGAGCAGCTCAATGAGGATGAGAGCTGGCTACAGGTGCCTCCAGGGCGACCCCTAGCCAGCCCTCACCCTTGGAGCAGCTCAATGAGGATGAGAGCTGGCTACAGGTGCCTCCAGGGCGACCCCAAGCCAGCCCTCACCCTTGGAGCAGCTCAATGAGGATGAGAGCTGGCTACAGGTGCCTCCAGGGCGACCCCTAGCCAGCCATCACCCTTGGAGCAGCTCAATGAGGATGAGAGCTGGCTACAGGTGCCTCCAGGGCGACCCCTAGCCAGTCCTCACCCTTGGAGCAGCTCAATGAGGATGAGAGCTCGCTACAGGTGCCTCCAGGGCGACCCCTAGCCAGCCCTCACCCTTGGAGCAGCTCAATGAGGATGAGAGCTGGCTACAGGTGCCTCCAGGGCGACCCCTAGCCAGCCCTCACCCTTGGAGCAGCTCAATGAGGATGAGAGCTGGCTACAGGTGCCTCCAGGGCGACCCCTAGCCAGCCCTCACCCTTGGAGCAGCTCAATGAGGATGAGAGCTGGCTACAGGTGCCTCCAGGGCGACCCCTAGCCAGCCCTCACCCTTGGAGCAGCTCAATGAGGATGAGAGCTGGCTACAGGTGCCTCCAGGGCGACCCCTAGCCAGCCCTCACCCTTGGAGCAGCTCAATGAGGATGAGAGCTGGCTACAGGTGCCTCCAGGGCGACCCCTAGCCAGCCCTCACCCTTGGAGCAGCTCAATGAGGATGAGAGCTGGCTACAGGTGCCTCCAGGGCGACCCCTAGCCAGCCCTCACCCTTGGAGCAGCTCAATGAGGATGAGAGCTGGCTACAGGTGCCTCCAGGGCGACCCCTAGCCAGCCCTCACCCTTGGAGCAGCTCAATGAGGATGAGAGCTGGCTACAGGTGCCTCCAGGGCGACCCCTAGCCAGCCCTCACCCTTGGAGCAGCTCAATGAGGATGAGAGCTGGCTACAGGTGCCTCCAGGGCGACCCTTAGCCAGCCCTCACCCTTGGAATAGCTCAATGAGGATGAGAGCTGGCTACAGGTTTGATGATACCAAAAGCACTTAAAATTCAATCTGCAACAAAAAAAAGTCTCTCTGACGCCGCCGTTAAGGGCTGCGTCCGTTATCACGCTCATCTGATGAATTACGTAAAAAAAACGTAAACTTTATAGTTTTTTTGGCGCGCTTATTTCACCGCCCGTTCCTACGCGCCGCCGTTCGACGCAGCTTCCGTTATCACGCTCATCTAATGAATTATGGAAAAAAAACGTACACTTTATAGCTTTTTTGGCGCGCTTATTTCACTGCCCGTTCCTACGCGTCGCCGTTCAGCGCAGCTTCCGTTATCACGCTCATCTGATGAATTACGGAAAAAAAACGTAAATTTTATAGTTTTTTTGGCGCGCTTATTTCACCGCCCGTTCCTACGCGCCGCCGTTTAGCGCAGCGTCCGTTATCACCCTCATCTGATGAATTACGGAAAAAAAACGTAAACTTTATAGTTTTTTTGGCGCGCTTATTTCACCGCCCGTTCCTATGCGCCGCCGTTCAGCGCAGCGTCCGTTATCACGCTCAATGAGGATGAGAGCTGGCTACAGGTGCCTCCAGGGCGACACCTAGCCAGCCCTCACCCTTGGAGCAGCTCAATGAGGATGAGAGCTGGCTACAGGTGCCTCCAGGGCGACCCCTAGCCAGCCCTCACCCTTGGAGCAGCTCAATGAGGATGAGAGCTGGCTACAGGTGCCTCCAGGGCGACCCCTAGCCAGCCCTCACCCTTGGAGCAGCTCAATGAGGATGAGAGCTGGCTACAGGTGCCTCCAGGGCGACCCCTAGCCAGCCCTCACCCTTGGAGCAGCTCAATGAGGATGAGAGCTGGCTACAGGTGCCTCCAGGGCGACCCCTAGCCAGCCCTCACCCTTGGAGCAGCTCAATGAGGATGAGAGCTGGCTACAGGTGCCTCCAGGGCGACCCCTAGCCAGCCCTCACCCTTGGAGCAGCTCAATGAGGATGAGAGCTGGCTACAGGTGCCTCCAGGGCGACCCCTAGCCAGCCCTCACCCTTGGAGCAGCTCAATGAGGATGAGAGCTGGCTACAGGTGCCTCCAGGGCGACCCCTAGCCAGCCCTCACCCTTGGAGCAGCTCAATGAGGATGAGAGCTGGCAACAGGTGCCTCCAGGGCAACCCCTAGCCAGCCCTCACCCTTGGAGCAGCTCAATGAGGATGAGAGCTGGCTACAGGTGCCTCCAGGGTGACCCTTAGCCAGCCCTCACCCTTGGAATAGCTCAATGAGGATGAGAGCTGGCTACAGGTTTGATGATACCAAAAGCACTTAAAATTCAATCTGCAACAAAAAAAAGTCTCTCTGACGCCGCCGTTAAGGGCTGCGTTCGTTATCACGCTCATCTGATGAATTACGGAAAAAAAACGTAAACTTTATAGTTTTTTTGGCGCGCTTATTTCACCGCCCGTTCCTACGCGCCGCCGTTCAACGCAGCTTCCGTTATCACGCTCATCTAATGAATTATGGAAAAAAAACGTACACTTTATAGCTTTTTTGGCGCGCTTATTTCACTGCCCGTTCCTACGCGTCGCCGTTCAGCGCAGCTTCCGTTATCACGCTCATCTGATGAATTACGGAAAAAAAACGTAAATTTTTTAGTTTTTTTGGCGCGCTTATTTCACCGCCCGTTCCTACGCGCCGCCGTTTAGCGCAGCGTCCGTTATCACCCTCATCTGATGAATTACGGAAAAAAACGTAAACTTTATAGTTTTTTTGGCGCGCTTATTTCACCGCCCGTTCCTACGCGCCGCCGTTCGACGCAGCTTCCGTTATCACGGTCATCTAATGAATTATGGAAAAAAAACGTACACTTTATAGCTTTTTTGGCGCGCTTATTTCACTGCCCGTTCCTACGCGTCGCCGTTCAGCGCAGCTTCCGTTATCACGCTCATCTGATGAATTACGGAAAAAAAACGTAAATTTTATAGTTTTTTTGGCGCGCTTATTTCACCGCCCGTTCCTACGCGCCGCCGTTTAGCGCAGCGTCCGTTATCACCCTCATCTGATGAATTACGGAAAAAAAACGTAAACTTTATAGTTTTTTTGGCGCGCTTATTTCACCGCCCGTTCCTATGCGCCGACGTTCAGCGCAGCGTCCGTTATCACGCTCAATGAGGATGAGAGCTGGCTACAGGTGCCTCCAGGGCGACACCTAGCCAGCCCTCACCCTTGGAGCAGCTCAATGAGGATGAGAGCTGGCTACAGGTGCCTCCAGGGCGACCCCTAGCCAGCCCTCACCCTTGGAGCAGCTCAATGAGGATGAGAGCTGGCTACAGGTGCCTCCAGGGCGACCCCTAGCCAGCCCTCACCCTTGGAGCAGCTCAATGAGGATGAGAGCTGGCTACAGGTGCCTCCAGGGCGACCCCTAGCCAGCCCTCACCCTTGGAGCAGCTCAATGAGGATGAGAGCTGGCTACAGGTGCCTCCAGGGCGACCCCTAGCCAGCCCTCACCCTTGGAGCAGCTCAATGAGGATGAGAGCTGGCTACAGGTGCCTCCAGGGCGACCCCTAGCCAGCCCTCACCCTTGGAGCAGCTCAATGAGGATGAGAGCTGGCTACAGGTGCCTCCAGGGCGACCCCTAGCCAGCCCTCACCCTTGGAGCAGCTCAATGAGGATGAGAGCTGGCTACAGGTGCCTCCAGGGCGACCCCTAGCCAGCCCTCACCCTTGGAGCAGCTCAATGAGGATGAGAGCTGGCTACAGGTTTGATAATACCAAAAGCACTTAAAATTCAATCTGCAACAAAAAAAAGTCGCTCTGACGCCGCCGTTAAGGGCTGCGTCCGTTATCACGCTCATCTGATAAATTAAAGAAAAAAACGTAAACTTTATCGTTTTTTTGGCGCACTTATTTCACCGCCCGTTCCTACGTGCCGCCGTTCAGCACAGCATCCGTTATCACGCTCATCTGATGAATTACGGAAAAAAAACGTAAACTTTATAGTTTTTTTGGCGCGCTTATTTCATCGCCCGTTCCTACGCGCCGCCATTCAGCGCAGCGTCCGTTATCACGCTCATCTGATGAATTACGGAAAAAAAACGTAAACTTTATAGTTTTTTTGGCGCGCTTATTTCACCGCCCGTTCCTACGCGCCGCCGTTCAACGCAGCTTCCGTTATCACGCTCATCTAATGAATTATGGAAAAAAAACGTACACTTTATAGCTTTTTTGGCGCGCTTATTTCACCGCCCGTTCCTACGCGCCGCCGTTCAGCGCAGCTTCCGTTATCACGCTCATCTGATGAATTACGGAAAAAAAACGTAAATTTTAAAGTTTTTTTGGCGCGCTTATTTCACCGCCCGTTCCTACGCTCCGCCGTTCAGCGCAGCGTCCGTTATCACGCTCATCTAATGAATTATGGAAAAAAAACGTACACTTTATAGCTTTTTTGGCGCGCTTATTTCACTGCCCGTTCCTATGCACCGCCGTTCAGCGCAGCGTCCGTTATCACGCTCAATGAGGATGAGAGCTGGCTACAGGTGCCTCCAGGGCGACACCTAGCCAGCCCTCACCCTTGGAGCAGCTCAATGAGGATGAGAGCTGGCTACAGGTGCCTCCAGGGCGACCCCTAGCCAGCCCTCTCCCTTGGAGCAGCTCAATGAGGATGAGAGCTGGCTACAGGTGCCTCCAGGGCGACCCCTAGCCAGCCCTCACCCTTGGAGCAGCTCAATGAGGATGAGAGCTGGCTACAGGTGCCTCCAGGGCGACCCCTAGCCAGCCCTCACCCTTGGAGCAGCTCAATGAGGATGAGAGCTGGCTACAGGTGCCTCCAGGGCGACCCCTAGCCAGCCCTCACCCTTGGAGCAGCTCAATGAGGATGAGAGCTGGCTACAGGTGCCTCCAGGGCGACCCCTAGCCAGCCCTCACCCTTGGAGCAGCTCAATGAGGATGAGAGCTGGCTACAGGTGCCTCCAGGGCGACCCCTAGCCAGCCCTCACCCTTGGAGCAGCTCAATGAGGATGAGAGCTGGCTACAGGTGCCTCCAGGGCGACCCCTAGCCAGCCCTCACCCTTGGAGCAGCTCAATGAGGATGAGAGCTGGCTACAGGTGCCTCCAGGGCGACCCCTAGCCAGCCCTCACCCTTGGAGCAGCTCAATGAGGATGAGAGCTGGCTACAGGTGCCTCCAGGGCGACCCGTAGCCAGCCCTCACCCTTGGAGCAGCTCAATGAGGATGAGAGCTGCCTACAGGTGCCTCCAGGGCGACCCCTAGCCAGCCCTCACCCTTGGAGCAGCTCAATGAGGATGAGAGCTGGCTACAGGTGCCTCCAGGGCGACCCCTAGCCAGCCCTGACCCTTGGAGCAGCTCAATGAGGATGAAAGCTGGCTACAGGTGCCTCCAGGGCGACCCCTAGCCAGCCCTCACCCTTGGAGCAGCTCAATGAGGATGAGAGCTGGCTACAGGTGCCTCCAGGGCGACCCCTAGCCAGCCCTCACCCTTGGAGCAGCTCAATGAGGATGAGAGCTGGCTACAGGTGCCTCCAGGGCGACCCCTAGCCAGCCCTCACCCTTGGAGCAGCTGAATGAGGATGAGAGCTGGCTACAGGTGCCTCCAGGGCGACCCCTAGCCAGCCCTCACCCTTGGAGCAGCTCAATGAGGATGAGAGCTGGCTACAAGTGCCTCCAGGGCGACCCCTAGCCAGCCCTCACCCTTGGAGCAGCTCAATGAGGATGAGAGCTGGCTACAGGTGCCTCCAGGGCGACCCTTAGCCAGCCCTCACCCTTGGAATAGCTCAATGAGGATGAGAGCTGGCTACAGGTTTGATGATACCTAAAGCACTTAAAATTCAATCTGCAACAAAAAAAAGTCGCTCTGATGCCGCCGTTAAGGGCTGCGTCCGTCATCACGCTCATCTGATAAATTACAGAAAAAAACGTAAACTTTATCGTTTTTTTGGCGCACTTATTTCACCGCCCGTTCCTACGTGCCGCCGTTCAGCACAGCATCCGTTATCACGCTCATCTGATGAATTACGGAAAAAAAAGTAAACTTTATAGTTTTTTTGGCGCGCTTATTTCACCGCCCGTTCCTACGCGCCGCCATTCAGCGCAGCGTCCGTTATCACGCTCATCTGATGAATTACGGAAAAAAAACGTAAACTTTATAGTTTTTTTGGCGCGCTTATTTCACCGCCCGTTCCTACGCGCCGCCGTTCAACGCAGCTTCCGTTATCACGCTCATCTAATGAATTATGGAAAAAAAACGTACACTTTATAGCTTTTTTGGCGCGCTTATTTCACTGCCCGTTCCTATGCACCGCCGTTCAGCGCAGCGTCCGTTATCACGCTCAATGAGGATGAGAGCTGGCTACAGGTGCCTCCAGGGCGACCCCTAGCCAGCCCTCACCCTTGGAGCAGCTCAATGAGGATGAGAGCTGGCTACAGGTTTGATAATACCAAAAGCACTTAAAATTCAATCTGCAACAAAAAAAAGTCGCTCTGACGCCGCCGTTAAGGGCTGCGTCCGTTATCACGCTCATCTGATAAATTAAAGAAAAAAAACGTAAACTTTATCGTTTTTTTGGCGCACTTATTTCACCGCCCGTTCCTACGTGCCGCCGTTCAGCACAGCATCCGTTATCACGCTCATCTGATGAATTACGGAAAAAAAACGTAAACTTTATAGTTTTTTTGGCGCGCTTATTTCATCGCCCGTTCCTACGCGCCGCCATTCAGCGCAGCGTCCGTTATCACGCTCATCTAATGAATTATGGAAAAAAAACGTACACTTTATAGCTTTTTTGGCGCGCTTATTTCACCGCCCGTTCCTACGCGCCGCCGTTCAGCGCAGCTTCCGTTATCACGCTCATCTGATGAATTACGGAAAAAAAACGTAAATTTTAAAGTTTTTTTGGCGCGCTTATTTCACCGCCCGTTCCTACGCTCCGCCGTTCAGCGCAGCGTCCGTTATCACCCTCATCTGATGAATTACGGAAAAAAAACGTAAACTTTATAGTTTTTTTGGCGCGCTTATTTCACCGCCCGTTCCTATGCGCCGCCGTTCAGCGCAGCGTCCATTATCACGCTCAATGAGGATGAGAGCTGGCTACAGGTGCCTCCAGGGCGACACGTAGCCAGCCCTCACCCTTGGAATAGCTCAATGAGGATGAGAGCTGGCTACAGGTGCCACCAGGGCGACCCCTAGCCAGCCCTCACCCTTGGAGCAGCTCAATGAGGATGAGAGCTGGCTACAGGTGCCTCCAGGGCGACCCCTAGCCAGCCGTCACCCTTGGAGCAGCTCAATGAGGATGAGAGCTGGCTACAGGTGCCTCCAGGGCGACCCCTAGCCAGCCCTGACCCTTGGAGCAGCTCAATGAGGATGAGAGCTGGCTACAGGTGCCTCCAGGGCGACCCCTAGCCAGCCCTCACCCTTGGAGCAGCTCAATGAGGATGTGAGCTGGCTACAGGTGCCTCCAGGGAGACCCCTAGCCAGCCCTCACCCTTGGAGCAGCTCAATGAGGATGAGAGCTGGCTACAGGTGCCTCCAGGGCGACCCCTAGCCAGCCCTCACCCTTGGAGCAGCTCAATGAGGATGAGAGCTGGCTACAGGTGCCTCCAGGGCGACCCCTAGCCAGCCCTAACCCTTGGAGCAGCTCAATGAGGATGAGAGCTGGCTACAGGTGCCTCCAGGGCGACCCCTAGCCAGCCCTCACCCTTGGAGCAGCTCAATGAGGATGAGAGCTGGCTACAGGTGCATCCAGGGCGACCCCTAGCCAGCCCTCACCCTTGGAGCAGCTCAATGAGGATGAGAGCTGGCTACAGGTGCCTCCAGGGCGACCCCTAGCCAGCCCTCACCCTTGGAGCAGCTCAATGAGGATGAGAGCTGGCTACAGGTGCCTCCAGGGCGACCCCTAGCCAGCCCTCACCCTTGGAGCAGCTCAATGAGGATGAGAGCTGGCTACAGGTGCCTCTAGGGCGACCCCTAGCCAGCCCTGACCCTTGGAGCAGCTCAATGAGGATGAAAGCTGGCTACAGGTGCCTCCAGGGCGACCCCTAGCCAGCCCTCACCCTTGGAGCAGCTCAATGAGGATGAGAGCTGGCTACAGGTGCCTCCAGGGCGACCCCTAGCCAGCCCTCACCCTTGGAGCAGCTCAATGAGGATGAGAGCTGGCTACAGGTGCCTCCAGGGCGACCCCTAGCCAGCCCTCACCCTTGGAGCAGCTCAATGAGGATGAGAGCTGGCTACAGGTGCCTCCAGGGCGACCCCTAGCCAGCCCTCACCCTTGGAGCAGCTCAATGAGGATGAGAGCTGGCTACAAGTGCCTACAGGGCGACCCCTAGCCAGCCCTCACCCTTGGAGCAGCTCAATGAGGATGAGAGCTGGCTACAGGTGCCTCCAGGGCGACCCTTAGCCAGCCCTCACCCTTGGAATAGCTCAATGAGGATGAGAGCTGGCTACAGGTTTGATGATACCTAAAGCACTTAAAATTCAATCTGCAACAAAAAAAAGTCGCTCTGACGCCGCCGTTAAGGGCTGCGTCCGTCATCACGCTCATCTGATAAATTACAGAAAAAAACGTAAACTTTATCGTTTTTTTGGCGCACTTATTTCACCGCACGTTCCTACGTGCCGCCGTTCAGCACAGCATCCGTTATCACGCTCATCTGATGAATTACGGAAAAAAAAGTAAACTTTATAGTTTTTTTGGCGCGCTTATTTCACCGCCCGTTCCTACGCGCCGCCATTCAGCGCAGCGTCCGTTATCACGCTCATCTGATGAATTACGGAAAAAAAACGTAAACTTTATAGTTTTTTTGGCGCGCTTATATCACCGCCCGTTCCTACGCGCCGCCGTTCAACGCAGCTTCCGTTATCACGCTCATCTAATGAATTATGGAAAAAAAACGTACACTTTATAGCTTTTTTGGCGCGCTTATTTCACTGCCCGTTCCTATGCACCGCCGTTCAGCGCAGCGTCCGTTATCACGCTCAATGAGGATGAGAGCTGGCTACAGGTGCCTCCAGGGCGACACCTAGCCAGCCCTCACCCTTGGAGCAGCTCAATGAGGATGAGAGCTGGCTACAGGTGCCTCCAGGGCGACCCCTAGCCAGCCCTCTCCCTTGGAGCAGCTCAATGAGGATGAGAGCTGGCTACAGGTGCCTCCAGGGCGACCCCTAGCCAGCCCTCACCCTTGGAGCAGCTCAATGAGGATGAGAGCTGGCTACAGGTGCCTCCAGGGCGACCCCTAGCCAGCCCTCACCCTTGGAGCAGCTCAATGAGGATGAGAGCTGGCTACAGGTGCCTCCAGGGCGACCCCTAGCCAGCCCTCACCCTTGGAGCAGCTCAATGAGGATGAGAGCTGGCTACAGGTGCCTCCAGGGCGACCCCTAGCCAGCCCTCACCCTTGGAGCAGCTCAATGAGGATGAGAGCTGGCTACAGGTGCCTCCAGGGCGACCCCTAGCCAGCCCTCACCCTTGGAGCAGCTCAATGAGGATGAGAGCTGGCTACAGGTGCCTCCAGGGCGACCCCTAGCCAGCCCTCACCCTTGGAGCAGCTCAATGAGGATGAGAGCTGGCTACAGGTGCCTCCAGGGCGACCCCTAGCCAGCCCTCACCCTTGGAGCAGCTCAATGAGGATGAGAGCTGGCTACAGGTGCCTCCAGGGCGACCCGTAGCCAGCCCTCAC